>NW_025784212.1:0-25544 GCF_021130785.1 Homalodisca vitripennis
GACGAAGAAGCTCAAAACATACTCGTTATACTATTTCCACATCCGAGTAGAGGAGATTACAAAAGAGAGCGCGATAAATGTGAAGAGGCATTCTTATTGTCTCATCAGATACAGAATTAAGTGCCGTAAGATGTTTAGACGTCATGTTTTTAAAGCGTTGTGGAGCAACCGAGTTTTCTACACATAAAGTAGCCATGGTGGGAAACATGGATTTAACGTTAATGTTGAGTTTAGCTACAGTTAAGTGCAGCCTCTGAAATATGTCTCCTGTAATGTTATTTTGAAGAGATCCAAAAAGAATCGATCGGCGATGAAGAAGCTCAAAACAAAAACAGTCTGCATCAGTTTAAGACGCTGCACTAAAAGGAAGGTGAACTAGAGCTGAATGCTATACAAAAGGATCTTAACTTGATTGTAGTCTTGTAAAAGCGTATCATGTGAAAAAGTATTTGTGATGGAGTGCAGGTGTTAAAAGCCAAGTTAGCTAACCGCTTAATTTTAGACTTACAAAGCTCTTGCGGTTTTGTTTATGAATTTTTGTAAGGCCATCACGTTCTCTTATCAGAATTATAATTAACTAGTTAATGGGAAAAAACAATGCCCTTATGAATAAACTATTCGTATTTAGTCGATTATGACGAGTCTTACTCTTAAACACGTCTGAAATTAATAGGACTTAATCTCCAACATAAAAATTACAAATTGCCAATTATAAAGTGAAAGGACAAATTTAAAATTTCTTACCCCTTTAAAATATATCATTATGTTATTTGATTACATTGCAATCTTAATTTAATCTGCATATCCATGCAAGTAAGTCACGTCCCTTTACATAATTTGTATTGCTGCAGTCATTAAATATGACCCTCTGCATATTTTGCAGAAGGAAGTTTATCATTAAAATCTCGCAGACGTCAGCTCAGGCGTATCATTATCAGGATCATGGTATTACGGGCCATTTATTGCTAGGACTAAAGTTTGCTAATGAATTTTCCTGAAAATTTAGTTTTTATATTATTAACATAAACAATAAACCATCTAAAAAACGTTATTTTTTTAATTATACCCATGTTTCTCAAAATTAATATAAAAGGGGTATATTATATTTTTTAGAGTAATTTTAATAAAATTACTACTAGAATTTACACATTTAAGGTGTTGTGATTGATTTTTGTTAGTAAATATTTTGACCTAAAATCTAAGAATTTGAAAATTACATTTTTGGTAATTCCCTGAGTATCTACACGTAAGGGAATTTCGTAAACTTTGTAATCATGGCAAAATAAAGCTAGAGGATAAGTATTTGAAATGTATACACTAAGTGAGTTGAAGGTTAAGAACTCTGGGAATGACATATTACTTCAATATAATTAACGAAAATTACATGCTTTAAAAAAATTGATCAGGATATTAATGTTTCCTGTAAAAAGTGGCAATGCATACAGTCTTCTGTTATGTACCTACTGTAAACATGTCATATCGATATTTATTTCAGATTTTATTTGGCCTGAGTATTACAAAGATTCTGTGACACTATCAACTAATCCATTAGCACTTTTTACCAAAGTATATGATATTGCATTTAATGAAACAATAAAATTTAGTATCCTCAGGAAGGTTATATTAAAGACCTGTAAGCACATTTTTAACATTATTTGTTGTACACATTATTTAATGCCAACCAAAAAACAGATTGCTATAGTTGTGGCTAATTTTGTTTAAATAGACACAACTTATAAAATTATATCTAAGAGCTCTTTATAGCCAAAATCTGTTCAGAATAATGTTGATACAAATCTTTTCATGATCTAATATCTAATTGTTAGCAATTTAATAGTTTTTTCAGCTTGTTTGGGAATAGGTTACGTCTCGCGCAAAATTATTGACCGAACGTTAGTGTTACTTACATTAGGGTAATCAATAAATTTATCTTATGTATATCTATATGAAGGACTTTTATAGGACGAATTTAAATATCGAATTAAAATTCTTTTTTCAACTTTTACATGGAGAAAGTTTGAGTTCCATGGAGAAGGCGCCGTTTGGTTTGGCGTATTCCTTCTTATATGAAAGATAAAACAATTGCATTATGTTTATGGCCAACCTGTAATATCAATGTTTTAAAACATTATCTTTTAACAGTAGAGTGATTTTATTAATTTTATATTGAATTTTCCAAGTAATTATAATTGGACCTACTTTCCCATTATTTGTATATTAGAAGTCCCACTTAGGTTACTGCTCTTTTTTTAAAACATTGTAATCACAGTCACTAAAATTATTACTCAGAAGTTTGAATTTATATAAAGTTTATAGCTTATAGACATCATGACTGTGAATAAACAAGAATTTACATAACAGTAAACTAAAGTATACTGTTGTACCATTTACTACTAATGTTGTGTCTAGTGCTACGCTTTAATGATTAGCTTTTTTCTGTAAATAAGGCTTTAATAGTTGAATTAACAGTGGGTTTCTTGGTTTTTACAATATCATATGTATAATGTGATGGTAATAGTAGTTAATAAGTAAGTTCATAGCAATTAGTAGTTAATGTTAAAGATTCAGACCATGTTACTAATTTACAAATTATATTTTTATTCAATTTTATAATTCATTTCCGAAAAGAAACATATATCTTAAGGTAGGTAGGACGTTATCCTTTTTTAGTCTTTGTTTCTTTTTTCTGATATTTTGTCTCTTTCTATGTTAAATAATCGACATTTCCAACAATGTAAAATAGTAGTACAATATAAACCAAACGTTTTACTACGTTTTACAATTTTTTCAGTGACTTTTCTATTTAAAGATCTCCTAAAATCTTCCTACTCATAAAATGACACAATACTGAGTGAACTCGTGGAGATAAAGCTAACAATTCTGCAGGCTGGAATATTTTTCAGGAGAAATTAAACAATCAGCTCTCTCCGCTTGATTACTCTCGCTTAGTAATGTTAAATCTCTCAAACCTAATTAACCGACTCAGTTTACTAGTTGGCTAAAGAAACTACGCAAAGCTAAAGTTTCACAGACAGTTAGAAGAAGGAGTAATATAATTTGAATAAATTTATCTTTCCAGAAAATGAAATTTTACTTTCTTTTTTATATCGCCTAGCAGAATTTTCCATCCAGGGTATTAATATACTGTATTATTATGCACATAATTAGTTTCTCATTACTTATAATCAATTACAACGTAATTTTATATACATTTTTTTGTTTTCCCTACAATATAATTCCTAAAGTTAATATAAAATCTAATAATATTAAAGGAATTACTTAAATTGGAATTTTTCTTTTAACTATCTATAATATGCTACTTTATATACGTATTTGGTATCATTCGGAAAGTCTTAAACGATATTTTGGCTTTAAATACATCCGGATGTATGTTTCTACTCCCATGAGTTTCTAAGGTTCCAACGTAAATATTATGAGAGACTTTTTGTTTAGTTGCTTAGAGTAAGCTTGTACCGGTGTTTACCTGGACGTATATATATATATAAAACCAAAACATATATATATATATATATATATATATATATATATTATTACATAATTACAAAAAAAGCCAACTAGTAAATTACAGATTTAAAAAAAAATCAATGAGGTTCGCTTCTATTGAACTTAAAAGATTTAGAAAAATAAATTATATAATTTTCAACACAATAAGATTTGTAAAGAAAATAAGTTTAATTTCCATTGCTTTTTAATATTTATTTATATTTCATTGCCATTTTGAAGGTAATTTCTATCAGAAACAGAAAATAATAATTTCAAATTTTGAACTAAGAAACTAAAGTTTTGAATACAAATGTATAAGTAAGGTTTAAATATTATAAAGTCTGCTAATTTTATAAAATTGTGTTATTCATTTAAGCCACATTTAGATCACATTGCTTTTATTCCTACCGTTATATTACTACTTGAGTTAAATGATAGAATAATTTGCAATTTAATTTATTTCAATTTTAAAATAAATCAATATCAATTTAAGAAAAAAACGCAACTGAGTGGGAAATTAATAAAAATTTTTGAATATAAAATGTAGAGATTTAATAAAAAGAGTAAAACAAATATCACAAGTGTAGAAAAGCATGAAAAATCTAAGGAGTTAAGGTCAAAACAATGATCCTTTTATACCAATTCCCTTTAAATTACTTTATCAGTTTCACTAAAAGAAAATATTACATTAAATATTCGTTTTATATATATATATATATATATATATATATATATATATATATATATATATGTCGTATAAATGTACATTCGTACATAAAATACTGAAATATTGACAAAAAAAAAATATTTCAAAACAAGTTTTTTTTCTAATTATCTTGGAATGACAGGATAGTTATGACACACTTGGGATTAATATAATATAAAATCTAGCTATACATTTGCTTACATTATGTTTATTGGTAAAAAATGATGATACATTATTATTTTATCAACTGCCAAAGGTATCATAAAGCTCATCGCTTTTTAAAATAAAAATAGCGATGTGCCATTTTAAAACCCAAGACACTACATACGAGTAATATTCTAAAGCACTAAAGTAAGCTATTTAAAATACGCATGTTCACAGACATGGCACGTCTGAAATAAAGTACTGAGTAAATATAGATGTAGTACAGAAAAGTATAATATTTTCAATATAAACATTTCTGTCTTACAAAGCGACTGAAGTGTAACAGACGTTTAATAAAACTGGAGTAAGTATGTTAAGGATAATGAAAAGGCATTGAAAAGTTTTAAAAACCCCCAATTTTTAACAAAGTACCACATCTTATTTGTTCTTGTTTAGGGCTTTGGTAAATTTTTCATATGAACTATTTGATACGATTTAACTAACGTTATTGGTTAGGATGAAACTGAACCACCTTAAAATAATATGAACTTGGAATGTATAATAAATAAAAAGTATAGATTTTTTATTTTATTTTGCTTACAACATTCTTACAAAGGAAGTTCAACTGACGCATTATTCTTCATGTCGACTCATTCTATTTTGTCATGAAACACAAGTTAATTTATTATATGTTGCATAGATAAATTTCATATTTTAAGTGACATTGGAATCTACGAATATGTTTTCAATAATAAATTAATTGAAATTCCCATTTTTCTTTTATTGCAGTACAGAAGAGAACTCTGGTGTTAATTTAAAATACTAATAGAATAATTTTACAGTTATAGACCATATTTATCTTATAATCTATAAAAAAATTAACTTATGTATCCAGTATTAAAAAAAAATTAATTTGTTAACCAATAGATTGATTTTAAGTCACATAAGCGTTTACTAACTTAATAGTTACTGTAATTTTGTATCTGTTTTATAGTTTTAACCACGATCACGTTATCATTAGGTTTTTATTTTACGGAATGCGAATTGGAGAAAATTCTAGTAGGAAAAGATTTCATCTATCCTTGATTTATAATTCATAGCAAACCATAGCAAAAACTTTGCAAACCACCTCGCTGACAGACATCGGCCACCACCAACTCCTGTCGAGTCACCGGACCAGCTAGACCGACAGGTACACGACTTGACTTCCATCCTCCAAGAAGCTATGACGGCCTCGTCATCTCCTCTCTCACGGACTGACATCACTCCACCTCTACCCGAGGAGTTGAGAGAGAGGATTCGCCTTCGTCGCAGACTGCGAAGGGAGTATCAGCAGTTCCGATGTCCCCACGCAAAGCAGACCTTCAACCGCCAGGCCAGGAAGTGCTCTCGTCTCCTGGTCCTGAAACACAAAGCGGCTGCGTGGGATGACTTTGTGGAACATAAAGCTGACGGTGGTGTCGGCGGCATCTGGAAAATCTCCAGGGCACTTCGAGGGGAGAAGAAGACCAACTGACCACTTCATAAACAGCGTGGTATTGTCTACTCCCCTGGGAGATCGAGCAGAGGCCTTCGCCGACACCATGGAAGGTCAATTCTCTCCACACGCGGATGTCTACGACGAGGACACGTGCGAAATGATTGAAAACTTCCTGGAGGAGTACCAACCTGACGAAGACGACCTACTGCCCACTGTGGACTACACTTGAAGTGCAAGACCACATTCGCCGCCTTCGCCGGAAGAAGGCCCCTGGCCCGGACTCGTTATGAACTCCAGCATTGAAGAACCTGCCAGCTTGGGTGATCGTCACGATCACCTGCATCTTCAAACTCATGCCTACGCCTGGCTCACTTCCCGACCACCTGGAAGGATGCCAAGGTGATCATGATACCCAAGCCCGGCAAGGACCCTCTCTTCCCGGAGAACCACAGGCCGATCTCCCTCCTGCCTGTGCTATCCAAGATTCTGAAGAAGATCGTCTTGGCGAGATTCCCTGAGGAGTTCTTCACGTCTATCAGGACAGAACAATTCGGCTTCCGCACCGGCCACTCCACCACCCTTCAGCTTCGCAGAGACCTGAACAACATACTGGAGCTGAAGGAAGGAAGCACCACTCCACTTCGGTCCTGATAGACGTGAGCAAAGCCTTCGACAAGGTGTGGCACGAGGCACTGCTCTTCAAGCTGTCATCGTCTCCATTGCCTGGCAGGATTTTTCCGGCTGCTCCGCAGCTATCTCCACCTCCGGACCTTCTCCGTCGGCGTTGCCCGATCCACCTCCACGACCCGCCCAGTGACATCTGGTGTGCCACAGGGATCAGTCCTCGGCCCGATCCTGTACCTGTGGTACACAAACGACTTTCCGGTCGCTTCCGAGAGTACAGCTCTCCCTGTACGCGGACGATGCGCTCCTCACGGCCACTTCTGCCAACCTGAGGATGGCTGGGTTCTAAATCCCGCGGCAGCTGCACCTACTGGAGCCCTGGTTGACCAAGTGGAGGATCAAGTTCAACGTTGACAAATGTGAAGCCATAAACTTCACAAGGACAAGGAGACAAGCGGACGGCCGTCACCTGTCACTCAACGGCGACGAACATACCGTGGAGGACTTCAGTCAAGTACCTGGGAGTACTCCTGGACTGCAAGCTGACCTTCACACCCCACGTCAAGAGGATCTGTGGCCAAGCGAGGAAGGGCTTCGGCAGCATCGGCCCCCTGCTCAACTCCACGAAGCTACCGACCAGGACGAAGGTCCTGCTCTACACGTCTCTGATACGACCAGTGCTCACATATGCGGCCCCAGCATGGTACCACCTCACCTGCAAGACCGCAAGGGGGCAGTTGCTCGCTGTCCACAGCGTATGTCTCCGGCCGGCCACTGGGTCGCCCTGGTTCGTGAGGAACACCGTAGTCAGGGCTTCGTCCAACGTCTCTACCATCAGGAGCTTCGTAGAAGGCCTGACATCGAGCCTTGAGGAAGCTGCAGAGTCCTCACCGTGGGATCACATCTGTGAGCTTCGCGCCCAGGAGGTCCCCCAACTGCGTCTTCCCATGGATGACTGATGACATCGACTACAACTTCGACTGCACCACGACACTTCACCCCACTGACAGGTAGCGAAAGCTACTAGGGCCTTGACCCTCGAGACACAAGGGCACAAAAGCCTAACCGGCAGAGGCCTTGAAAGATGTGGGGGATCCACCCCCTCACAGTCACAGCGACTTGGACTTGATTCATAGCTTATCTTAGACGATACGCTCTGTGTTATATTGTCCTCCAAAATTAGTTCATCTTAAATTATATTTAAGCAAATCGATTCAGTAGCATCGTTTTAGCACTTTTTATAGTTTTATTAACGACATAATATGTCTTTTTATTATAAAAAATTAGATTCGCCGGTAGCACTATTGTGGATACTCCTATTTAGCAGGCTACAGTCTCGTTCGTTATCGGAATTAACTTCCTAATTTACATTTGTTCTATTCATGATTTGTTATATATTAGTATATTTTAACAAGAAAACATATAAATTCATTACATTCAAGTAGAATATTTTATTTCTTCTTCGGTTACAGGATTAGCGTTAACGAATCGTATCATTCGTGAAGCTGAAAAATTTAATTTCTCTCTACTTGTCTATCTGTCTATCCCATTGTTACTTAGATCATCTCTCAGTCCGTCCGCATCATATCTTGACCTTTTTGCTTCAAATTTTGTGGGAATATAGGCAAAATCTTATAATAGTAAACAGTCCGATGATAGTCCATGTAGCTCCTCCATTGGTTACGGCTAAGCATTTGTAAATGTTTCACATCGGTCTTATGTGGAACTGTAATTGTAATTAGAATGAAGAAGAATAAACAAATTATTAAATTACCTAATAAAATTGTATACGACATCTTGACATTTGAAATATTAGAAAGTGCAGCGTATTGATAGGGAAAAATGAAAGACTAATAAAGGAAAAAATGTTTTTAAAGTACGTGACAAGATTATATATTAGCGCAGAATGGGAACAGCTATATGTATCTGGTTGTTATCTCCAAAAGGATCATCCATAGAATTATGAATAAAACCTTTTATAAAACGTTTTTTTCCGTAGAGAAGAACGAGTGCTATGGTGGTGCATTTTCATCGAGAGAATTTTTCTGAGCGTTACTAAAGCCTGTTTCTCAGTAGGCTGAAAAAGTTTCTTCTTTATCTGCTTGAGGACATGTCTTCCAGACATCTTAACAATAAAATGAGCTATAGGCTTTAAGTACATGCAATTTCAGGGAAGCTTTTTCGTGACACGCGGAGTGGCGTAATCCAACCTCCTTATAATTAAAGTCATTGTGAAATAATAGAGGTTTAATGACTGGAGGTTCTCTGAGCATATCTAAACTGAGGGGTGTTCTTGTTTTAAATATTTTTATGAGAACAGACTCTTTCAATAAATACATGCTCAATGCAATTTACATTTTAACAAATCTATTCCTAATAATGCGTATCCCCTAAACAGAACAATAAAATACTCTAAACCGTTCATAACCTTTAATCATAATTTCAGGTTTTCAAATCTAAATACCACCTTTACTCGTTACATGTACAAGTGTTTTAAATTAAAGTAATCGTACACCTCAAATTGCTTAAAAACTATCGGCCTTGAATGCTGACTTAGGGTACCTAATCCAACACATTTTAATTTCCGGCGAGTTTTGAAGATTTAATATTATTGATATTTAACTCTTATTGCAATCAAGATGTTGACTAAAAACAATTTGGCAATGGTTTAGTCATGCAGAGTGCTCTCTCATTTTCAGCTTAGGCATTTTTCATTACAACGACTCATTCTAGTTTGTAAAAAGTATAATTTTGAAAGTGACATTGAAATGTAATAAGGTATTTATATTAGTTTATGACTTTAATTGACTATATATTATTTCTTGTAGTGAGAGAGAGACATCTGTTGTTAAATCCAGTAACTAATTGAATCACTTGAACATCACAAACCATATCTCTGTAAAAAATTATTATTACTGTTTAAACAAATTATTAAATATAATAAATAAACATAATTCAGTTAGTGGTTTTATACATAAACACTTATCACAAACTGTTTTCTACTCAATATGAATATTTATCGAACTACAAAATTTCCAGTAAAATGTCAATTATAATTATTGAGGAAATATTTCTCCCTATAAGTTTTAAAATATTTAGCAGATATATATGAGCGAATACTAAGTGTTACTGATATTGGTACATGGGATTGCTAAGTTATGAATTGATTCTTTCTGCACACTTTGGGTACAGACAGAATTAAAGACAGCCCAAGACAAGGTTCTTTATGTATTAACACAAAGATTACTAAATATATCATTGATTAAATAATTTCTAAGAAAAGCGAAAACCACGAAATTAAAACATAAGCAAAATGAACAAAATAGAATTTACTTACTTCAATTATCGTTACATTTAAACTATTCCTATTTTGTGCTGTAAATAATACTTGCTAGAACTAGGATGTAATTTGCTTTGGGTAACAAGAGATACTATGAAGGACAACTTAGATCTCTAAATTATAAAAGTAACTCATCCATGTAAGGCCTTGTCCTGGTACCGGCCATCGCATCTTATTCCAGCTGATGTATCTCTAAATGCTACGCGTTGAATGGATACTGAACAAAAATATCTAGAATTATCCAAAAAAACTATTCAATAAATTACCTGTCCTTTGATGTTTCCATGGATATTAAACATTTTTTGTACGTAAGTTTCCCGTGTTTACCTTAATTTTTCTCTTACCAGCATTGCCTTATTTACTAGCATCACTAGTACTGACGTTAAACCGATTTTTCTTGTTATGTGATTGTTTTATACATACTATAAAAGACAAAACACGTGTTTTAAAATATAATATAAATTTTATTTATGTCTTAGGTTATGGTGTGTATGGTAATAGATCTTAATTGCATATAGGATTTAGTTCCTTGGAAATAATATCAACTGCTTCCTCTGTACGCTTTGGATACAGAACGATAAAAATAGCCCAAAACAAAAGTTTAGCAGCTTTTACACAAAACGAGCAAAGGGAATCTGTTAATTATTACTATAACTACAGCACAGAAAAAAGAAAGGAATCTTAAATAATTTAAAATGTAATTATATATATTAAATGATGATATGTGTTCTTTGTTATCCCGTTATCTTTACATATGAACTGTTCCAGTGTTTCTCCTGTGAATAATACTCGCTACAAATATGATATAAACTGCTTTGTGTAACGAGAGATAGTGGATATTGTGACTTCTAAATGATAAAAGTAAAACACTCATCTTTTTAACTCATCCTGGGCACCACATCCTGTTGCTGGTGATGATTTTCCGACTTACTGCGAGTTGAACTACTTTTAAACAAGAAATCTGAACTGTTTAACAAAATTTTAAAGAAATCTCAAAACTTGTTCTTGTAGTTTCTATGGAAATCTATAATTTTAATCCACATTAATGTTAGGTATGTTTCATTTATTATTATTTCAATATTAATCTAAATATATTTAGTTCACGTGTTTTACAAAAATTCATCCGAACAACATACAACAACTTTTTACCAACTCTTATTATCTGATTATTATTACGTATATTCTGTGCAGAAAAACGTGGAATAAAACATACCTCTAACAATTTGCTGTCCGTATTATGTTATGGTGTGTGGTATAGAATTTACAGTTTTCGATATCTCTTTTACTCTGTTGTTACGTATCAAAACCTCCGGATATTTCACGAATATGGTATGACATGACTCAAGTAATTTATAATAAAGAAAACTTGTTAATTTCCGTACGAATTTGCAACATGAAAAACACCATTTATCAATTTCACGTGTACTCAGGTTATGTGTTTATATATTGCAAGTTTAATCTTACGTCTAGACTATCGTAAGTGGAGTTTTATTGCATTAATTATTATCTAAATTCTCAAGGAACACGTTACAAGTAATATATTTACAATTAGCATGGCTCTATTTAATTAGAAATGTGTACTGCTACAACAACTAGTTCTTGTAATTTCTTCTTATGAAGTTTTGCTCAAGTAAACTTATACAATCGCAATTAATCCTAGTTTATATTACATGAAAATTCAGATAAATTCCTGCCCTCCAAATAATCTTTAATTGCTACAATCGTAAAGTTTTGCCCGCAGTTCAACAATTTTATGAAGGTAAAGCAATCCTTAAGATATTGCGGACATCAGCTCAACCGTATAAAATCTTAAACGTGCGAGCAACAGCTCATCTGTCGAATGGTAATTGGATATATATCATATATCGTTACGTCTAATAACTTTTAATTTTATATACCATTAAATTTTGTAGTTTTCTACTTATTTTTAACAGTTTAGTTTTAAATTTAATGTATTAAAGTGATTTTGTAACCAAATAGTTTTATTCCAGCGTCTAAAAAGCCAAACTTACTTTTAGTGTTGGAATTAAAAATAGATTATTTTAAAATAGACCTTAATAAGCACTAACGAATCAAATTGTGTATTGTGTTTCTCTAAAACCTAAAAAAGTCTCTGTATACATTTATAAATACACTCGTTTAGTTTGCAACTTTTTAATTAATTAAATTTCTGGTAAACAAGCAAAGGTACTACAACAAAAGTGTGCAATGAAGTCATATATTACCAGTAACTTTGAACATTGACCACAATAAATTATAATTTCTTTTTACTCTATAAATAAAAGTGTCATTAAAATTACATATGATAGTTCGTAGACAGTTTGTTGACATGTTTATTAATTCACCGGTTTTTATCGTTTTTATCATGGTTGCATGTAAGATTAAAACATATTTCCTAACGCTCAACCAAAGTCGTTCAATTGCCATGAACTAATATCAAACACAGTAACGCAGCTATTGTAGGAAGAGTTGGTTCTATGAGTTTTGAGTTTACCTCCAGTTTACCTTTATCTTACGTGCAGCAAGTGAAATAAACCGTCCTCCTCACAAGCAAGTCTTACGTGCAAGAAAATCTTCCTAACATTATACAAATAAGGTGAGAAGGGATGGTTTAGTGAAGAAGGCAATCAATGAAACGGAACGATGCGAGGTTTCGTTTTAACTTTTTTCGTTTTCGTCACCGATTATGTTTGCATCTCATTAGGACGAACATGACTTAAGACATTTGCAACAGCCGTCAGGTTTTAGACGGTACATTAAGAGGAAGGCGAACTGGAACTAAACTCAAGAAAGAAATTGAATCAGCCCTTCCCACCATATCTGCGTTTTGGAAGACTGAGATAGGTCATCCGTGCTTTTGGATCGTGTCAGTCAACATCGTATGCACTCGGTTGTGCACCTGATGAGACATGAAGATACTGGGTGCATTATGAAAATAATGATCATTTTCAGGAAATAATTGATTTATTCATTCGATTGATATAAATAGTGAAAATACTTCAAGATAGTCTACTCCTGCATCAACACACCTGCGTAGACAATTCTGCCACGCTTGGAAAGCACCCTGGAACTCCTCCACTGGAACGCCTCTCAGTACTATTATAACTTCAGCTTGGAAGTTTCCCACTGAATCCCAGTGCTTTCCCTTCAGTTCTCTCTTCAGGCAGTGGAACAAAAATATCACACGGAGCTATGTCAGGGCTGTAATTAGATTGCGGCACCACGGGTGTCTTGTTCTGGGTCGGGTAGGTGGTAACGAAGAAGGAAGTGTTTGTGTAAAAATTTCTGTGGTGGAGCTTGAAAATGGACGATTCGTCGAACGTCAAAGAAGACGAACAGCATTGTTTTTGATACGAGACTCATGTGCACTTTTTTTGTGTTTGGGAGAGGATTCTGTGTGCCACTTGAAACCCTGCCTTTTGGATTTAAATATGTTCTGATGCAGTTGTATAACTCACATTTCTATCGAAGATGTGTGCTAGGGTTATTCAGGCAATGGTTCACTCCGGCATAGTGCACAGTTGATTTAGAATTTTAGCTGAAACTTTATTCTCCAAAACGATATATTATATTTGATCATGAAACAGAAATTTCATTAATAACAGTTAAAAAGAGGAATTTTAATATTTAAACGTATTATAATCTAATCAGGCATTCCTAATAATGTATAATTTATACTTTACTCGTTATTACCTCTTGTAGTGTGAAAGAGAGATCTGGCGTGAATTTTAGTAACTAATATAATAAGTTAGAACTTTTAGAACATATTTATGTCACCATTCTTGGCATAAAGTTTTAAATTATTATATTATTACAACTAAAATTAGTTACCATTTTTATATCTTAAATGAAAAGCATTGATTAATTTCAACTAATTACTATTATCTTGCTTAATAGAAGTGCTAGAAATATTGCTTTAAAACACAAGTTAGAAAATGTTTCTCATAAACAGATATGTCTATTTTTGATAAAGCTACGTGAAAACCTCCAATATATTTTGTTCTCTGAAGATTAAGGATTAATTTAACCATATTCTCCCTGAACTCTTTTGGGTACTGAGAGGATTATACACAGCATCAAACATAAATTAGTAGTTTTTTACACAATACATAACAAAGTATTTTATTGACTATAATTAATTTGTACTTCTATTAGCACTACAATAGAACTATTCTAGTGTTTTGTGCTGTAAATAACCGCTAAAACTAGGATGTAATCTGCTTTGTGTAACGAGAAATAGTAAGTAAAAACTATGATTTATATTGAATTAAAGTAACTCATCAATATAAGTCCTGGTCCTGACCTGCTTCCAACCATCACGTCATGGTCCTGGTGCTACTTCCGGGCCTTGTTTTTAATTGAACGAAGTTAGAGAAAATGCAGCGACATAAAACTTTAGAATTATTTTAAAACATTTAACTATACAACTGATATATTGTTTCCATGGATATAAAATTATATTTTATGTACATTGCTGCTTCCGTTACACCAGTCTCTTATATTGCTGACGTCTCGACTACAACTGGCACTAAACAGATCGCTTGTTATCTGATTACCCAAACCCGTACATTTTACTGTGACAAACGTGTGAATAAAACATAGTTATAAAGATTTTAATGAGATAGTTTCCAGGTGTAAATTTATAATATTTATGCTACATTATTAATGTGTGGATACTAATTTTTAATAAGCTCCAAAGATGAAATTTTAAAATATGTTTATATTGTTTGGATACTTCTTAGAATAATACAGATGAAATAAACGTATAACCGTATAAAACGTATAATATTAACTAATAGAATGAGGTAAGACTTATAGAACATATTTATTTTACAATTACTTGACACTGTTTTAATTATCTAATTATACCAGTAACAAAAAATAGTTACAGTTTTTATATCTTAAATAAAAAAACATTGACTCATTTCAACTAATTACGAAAATCTTGCTTACACGAAATGCTAAAAACATTGTTGTAAAAGACAAGTTAGAAAATGCTTCTCATAACCAGTTAAATATATTTTAGATATAACTACGTGAAACTTTAAACATTTTTTGTTTTCTAATCCTATTCTGGATAAAATAATGTAAAGTGAGCCTTCCTGTACTCTTTGGGTACTGAGAGGATCATACACAGCAAAAATTACGCTTTTTCTTAAAACATAACAACTAATAGAATTAAATATATTTAATTTGTACCTACTTCTTCTGTTAGTGCTACATATGAACTATTCTGGTGCTTTGTGCTGTGAATAATACTCGCGAAAACTAGGATGTAAACTGCTTTGGGTAACGAGAAATAGTGAGTAAAAATATTATTTATATTGAATTAAAGTAACTCATCCTTGTAAGTCCTGATCCTGGTTCTGCTTCTGGCCATCACATCGTGTTCGTAGTGCTACTTCCGCGAATAGCTGTGAATTGAGCAAAGTTTAAAAAAATCAGCCATATAACACTTTAGAATTATAAAAAAATATTATATATTACAAATTCCATTTTGTTTCCATGGATATAAAATAATATTTTGTGTAAACTGCTGCTTACGTTTCACCCGTATATTGCTGACGTCATGGCTACTAATAAAACTAAACGCTTGTTGTCCGATTATCCCGACACATATATTTTAAGGGCAAAAACGGGTGAATAAAACTTAAATTTAAAGATTCTAATAAGATTTTTCCCCGTCTCTGATGTATGCGCTACATTATTTGTGTTTGGATGCAATATCCAGGGACACTGTTCGACGTGACATGTTATACTATTGCTAACTACTCTACAATAGTTTATATTATAAATTCTGTTGAAGATTTTTGGATGTGTAATAATCACGCTAACTCTATTGGGAATTGGGAATAAAACTAAATTTGATAAGACCATTACTTAGATAAAAAGACAAATTACGCGTAGTTATATTTTAAAGTATTCCTTACAAATGTTTACCTCATTATATATTATTTAATAACTTAAATTTGAATTGAATTTTAAATTTAACAAAGTAGTATTTCGCTGCTGACCCTGTGACAGGACGCAGTGTATTTAAGTATTTTGTATTTCAATATATAAATATCAAAAGTCGTAGTAAAATAAAAATAGTAGTATATTATTTATATAGATAGCAGCAGTGACATATTAAACCAATTTACATATTCAGATATCTTATAAAATACTTATGTTAGCTTGTTGGACATTTCCCATAGAGTATTGAATAGGCAAGTAACTCAATAGGTAATAAAGTCACACTTTATATAATCTTGTACATCGATTTATCATCATGCTATAGTAATTAATTCGTATAAATTAATCAAAATAGTGGCTCCCACATAAATAGAATACCTCAAAGTACATTTGATGCACCGGATAGGGTATTGCATAATTAGTAAGTAAGCTTCTCCGGTAACAAAGGCGCATTGTGAGAGAATCCTATTTACTTGTATCATCATACGCTATAAATAAATTCCTTACGAAGACTTAAAATAATGGAAGGTCACAAATATGAGTATAATATCTCAAATGTATGATTTAAAACAATTTTATTAATTTTTTAGCTCACATGTTGTGGCATTGTAAGCTAACTAATATAATTATTAATAAAAGTAGAGTGCAATTTATAAAATAATTATCTGACTAAATCAGTCAATTAGAGAATGTTGTTTTCCTTCAGATTTTTATACAAGAAATAAAAGAGCAAGAAGTTTTATCATGCAGACGCGAGATGCCTGCACATACACTATATGGATAATACGAGTACAACAGAATATATAGTGGAATTATAAAATATACTAGTATTTATTAGTACATCTATGAGCCCAATCAGCTACAAAATATATTAATTGTCTAAAATAGTGGCTTGGTGTAATTGTTAAATATTCATTAGTAGTAATAATAAAGTAAAATCCCAGGTATTAAAATGTAGGTAAATTGACAAAACTAAGGTTATTTTTAAGCATAAACAAAACTTTGTCTTTGCTTTACAAAATATTCAATCTTACTAAATATTCATTTGGGCTTTTAAATTATAATAAAACATTAATATCTCTAAAGTTTTGCATGTAACTACGTTATAAAAGGCTATTGTTCACAATATATTTTAAATCAGAAATCGAGAAGAGGAATTTTCAGACATATACTTATCTCCAAAGAATGTTTATTTGAGAGTTAAACCACAAAGGATAACTCATTAAACTTTACTATTAATATTTTTGAATGTAATTACATTTTATACCAACATTATTGAAATCAACTATTCATAAAACAATAATTACGGTTCCAGTTTTTCTTGTAAATGAATTGTAAATCTTACAACGCATAATGTCCAAATCATTTTCTTGCTTATAGTTTTAATAGGTGAAATAAATTTAAGAAATCACAGTGAATGTTGTTGATCTGGGAAACCCCCCTGGACACATCCTTCGTTGAAAACATTATAATCCAGAAGGGTTTTTCAGAGGAAAATCGTTGAAGTATAAGTTCTGTAATCATGTGTAGTACACCATATACATGGTAATTTTACTACTCATTTATTACGTAAGATTAGAGAAGACACGTCCTACTGATGTGGGTAGACAATCCAACTACTCAGAAATTAAGTATTATTATTCTCAAACGTAAAAGATTATAACAACCACCTACGGCAGTAAACGAGTCAGTTTGGCGCTTATTGCCAGATAGGATATTCTTATGATGCAAGCCAATCCGACTCAGTATTTAACCACAAAACAAAGACCTCAAACTTTAGTCTAGCTCTAATCCCGTAGATATAAAGCTCATTACCAAAAGAACATTTGATCGGAAGCCTGCACTATATTAGTAACCATATTCCCCTGGCAACAAACCTTTCCAGTCATGGTCCCCAATTCTGTCACCTATCTAAAACAACATTAGGAACTTGACTTCAACTTGCATCAACTCGCTGATAGAGTTTCCTCGACAAAAAAGGACCGATGGCCCTCCCATTATGCCCTCTTCCAAATGTGACCAGGGCAGCCTGGGCTGGGTTAACAAAAGACAATTCTATCTCATTAGTTTACTGCTCTCTTCGGGGTTGTATTAAAGTTATAAGACGTGACTGCCATTTTTAAATCTACCAGTCACAAGAATTATCATGATATCTCATCTGTATATAGCTGTGGGAAAAGACCACTCCTGTTACAGACCTAAACAGGTCGTCCATAACAAGGAGAAAGGAGGCCATCCTGAAGAGAGCCTTAAGAGGTTCTTTCACTGATCCCTTCACCCCAAATAGTGGGTTTAACGTTTATAAATATAAATAGGAATTTAAGATAAAATAATGTATGTACTGTTGAATTTTAAATGTACATGCAAGTTTTAGTTATTTAATTCTGGAAATACAGATTCTGGAAAAAGTAAGAAAATTTATGACAGTAAGGTTTCAATGTTTTTGATTCCAGAGACATTTTTTATCAGTTTCTTGGTAACTAGTAAGGAGAAAGAACGCCATCCTGAAGAGACACTTAATTGGTTCTTTCACCGATCCTTTTACCCCAAATAGTGGGTTTTATCATTTCTAAATATAAGTAGGAATTTAAGATCAAAACATTTCTCTACTGTTGAATTGATTTTAAATGTACACGAAAGTTTTTGTTATTTAATTCTTGAAATAGAGATTCTGGAAAACGTAAGAAAACTTTTGCAGTAAGATGTCAATATTTTGGATTCCAGAGAATGTTTTTTATCTTTTTCTTGGTAAAAAGATATTAAGTTTACCCATTGTTCATTGCTTAAAAGTTCTCTTGGAATTAAAAACATGCTGAGAATTGTTTTCATTATTAAATAAAAAAGAAATCAGAGCAGTTTAAATTGATAAGGGAAATTTTGAAAAAAAAAAAAAAAAATAGTTAAAAATAAAAATTTTATTGTACACTATTGCTTCAAGGACTTAAAATTAACAAATCTAACGGAATTACACTTATGTAAATGTTTAGAACTAATAAACACTTGTTCTGACCATTAATAAGAGCTTTATATCCTGATGTGATAAAACGTTAGTCTCAGAACTAAAACGAGTAATAAGTAACGAGTAATTTGTATACAAATGATTTATTTTTGTTTACCACGACACAGAAGTTAAAGTATTATTAGTCATAGCAAGAATACTATTATAAGACTGAATTTAAATCTAAGTAAGAAGTTTTACTACTGCATCATTTTAATTTGCCAAGTCTTATCTCTTGTATTGTGGATGCGTGCTCTGGTGGATGTTTACTTAACTAACGGAATGATTTAGGAATTGTAGACTATATCTTTCTTTAAAACTATTTAAACCGTATTTTAAATTATTGAGTTATAAACATTAAACGTAGTGTAGTTGTGTATTACTAATGTAAGTCAGATATTGGAGACTAATTGTAACTAAACATAATATTTAGCCTAACAAAAAAGTCCAAACAGTTGCTCGAAGACGTACATTAGAACATTAATCTCATAAAATATTAAATATTTGTCATCAACCATGCAAAACAGTTCCAAAACTGCTGTGACGCTTGGAATCTGGAAAATATTTGAACCTAATTCTCCCTGCTCGCTTCGGGTACAGAGAGGATTAAAACAGCCCAAACTCAAGTTTATTAAATCAGTGAAAGTCTTTGAGAAATAAAAGGAAATTCAACGAAAGAATCAATTATATTTGGAATTTCTATTTTCTTTGGAATTATGACATCGTTTTATATAAACTCTATATGTGTTTTTTTTTTTTTTGTATTTAATAGTCACTAAAACTAAAATGTATATTTCGTTGGGTATAAAGAGTCGTTATTAGGAGAATTGTGATTAATCAATAATAGAAGTAACTCATCCTTGTAAGTGCTGATCCTCGTCCAGCTTCTGACCATCACATTTTACTACACGTGGTGATTATCTGAAGTGCTGCAAGTTGATGAACGACTTTTGTAATGCTGACACATATGCCTAATACTATTTAACGATCAAAAACATTAAAAATATCAGACCTGTGTTGTTACTATGGATAGGAAATAATGTTTGAGTGGAAACTGTAACTATACAACATGTGGGTGTCTCATTCTTTTATCTTTTGGCGCCTTTTTTGTCAAGGATACCACTAAAAGTAAATAAATTTCTACTTGTCAGATCTCCCATACGCATGCATTGTATAGAGAAACTATATAGTATGGCATAAGGTATTCACTATAATTTAATTTCCTAATGGTATTTCGGAATGGTTACTTTGTAAATATCCTTGTGGGAATTACCTTTTAGGGCGAAAGATTACTTATGTATTCAGAGTGAAAATAAAATATACGCTTTGATAAAGTAAATTAAAATTATTTTTTAGTTTTTGTGGTAGATGTTCCCATAACTTTGGGGATCATTTGTAGAGCAGGGAATTATTAATTTTTCTGGAGCATACGTAGACCGATGGCACCCTTAATCTGGGTTGTCTAACTGTGGGGAAAAGCGGGATCGAAGTAAAAAAGTTTTTATAGTAATGGAGCATCCATATAATAAGGTCACTTTTTTTCTTCTTAGTCTTTAAAAGGGTGGCCGATTTTTATGCTTTAAAGCATCGGGAAGCAAAAGGCAACCATATTTTAACATCAGTAGTCCTTGGAATGTTCGAAACATTTGACCAGAATGTATATGATAAACCACTCTACAAGGTAGTGAAATAGAAGCAGGTATTTCAGATATTTCCTTCTGTTCTCTAAATAATATACAAAGCGGATCATCTCTAAATATGCTGAGTCTATGGAAATGTTCTTACACATAACGGAAATCCCGTGATTATGCATACCCTTGTACACAGAGAGACTACTTCTACTCAATGACTTTAGCAGGTCGTCCAAAATAAGATTTATAGAGATTAGAAGTAAAGCTGTACTTATCGAAGCCCCAAAAGAGTACTTTTAACCATTAACTAGTATTTTAGGACAATATCAAAAAATCAAACAGTAGCTCCTTGGAATGGTTTGTGTAGTTGCCGCTTTCGTAAGAGGGAGATGTAAAAGATAATTGTATTAAATATGTCAAGGATCGTTTAAATTACCAAAAATTTTAACAACCTTCAACTTTCAACAAAGTACCAGATTTTATTTCTAATTTTTTACTTCTTTGGTGGATTTTCCATATCAGATATTTGACCAATAAAACTTTAATTGTTAATATAAAACTAAAGCGAGGTTATTTATCACTAACTCAGAATATTTAATAAGTAAAAAATAAATTCCTTTGGTTCGTTGTATGATTTGATAATAATCTTATTCAATTTAAATGACTTGCTTACAACGTTATGAAAGTAGTTTATTCCATTAATGTTCCATATCGATTTAACGTTCTGCTTGACGTATTATTCTCCACATTGACTCATTTTATTTTATTATGAAAATATTATATTATTACAGTTATTACTTAAATTAGAATATAATAGTGATACGGGATATAACAAGGCGTTTCTATAAATATGTATCTTCAGACAATATTTATAGTCTGAAGAATACTTATTTATTGTAATGTACACAAGAGATCTGGTGTTAATTTAAGAAATAATTGAATAATTTTACAATTGTAGACCAATCTTTTTAACTAAAAAAAATGTGTTTCAAAATGTATTAATTTTAAAACAATCATTAATTTTTTTATTAAGGCATTTTAATTATTTTCAGCTAACATACACTTACTTCAACTCATTTTAATATTTAGCCTATTTGAACATGCCAACATACAAATATTGTTGTAAGACACAGTTTATGAAATCCTTCTTATAAGCACATCCCTTATCAGATAGGAAAAAATATATTATAAATTAACGAAATTATTATAAAAAAACTAAATATTCTAGTGTTTTTGTTCTGATTATTAGAATCTAAAACTAGGATGTAATCTGCTTTCTGTATCAAGAGATAGAGGAAACAACAATATCTAAATGATAAAAGTAACTCATCCTTGCATTTCCTGATCCTCTCCCTGGTCCAGCTTCTGGCCATTACATCGTGTTCCTGGTGCTTCAGTGATATGCTGCTAGTTGAAAAACATTTTTAAAATGTTTAAAACATGAAACTTTAAACTTAAATATAAACATGTAAACACTTGTATCCTTTTCTGTTTCTTTGGATATTAAATAATTTAAAGTATACAGTATACAGTGTTGTGTTTCAGTGTGGTTTTATAATATTTGTCTTTGTTTATTTTGCACCACGACTACAGTTAATCCAAATTCTATCTATCTTGTTTGTACATACATACATTTTACATTTTCAGGAGATAAGCAAATGAATACAACAAAGAGTAAAGTTAAAAATTATTAATTAAAACATAAAGGCAAAAAGGAAAATTGCGATATATATATATATATATATATATATTAATATATATACATATATATATATATATATATATTATTAATACTGCCAATTCACATTGTTAACGAAGATACCTACTAAAATTAAAATGGTTTAATTCTGCAGAGTACTAACTCATTTTAGATGTTCTGCTGACGCTTTTTTATATAAAAATGACTCAATATACTTTGTCATGACAAAATCTAATAAAAAATTAAAACTATTGTTTAATACAATCGAAAGTATACTTGAGATAAGAGATGGGGAAAATTTTAAGATATGAAATATTTTATTTTTATATACTTTTAACTAATAATATCAATTTTTTATAGCCTATTTCTTGTACTCTTATAGCAAATTCTAGCGTTAAATGCATTAACTAAGTAAAGAACTAGAACATTATAGACCATATTAATCTTGAAACTTATCAACAAAATTTAAAAAAATTAATAAATATAATAAACCAAAATAATTTAGTTTGGAATATTATTCTTAGACGGATATTATAATCAGTTTTCAACATGCTTCCACAAATTTTCTATAAAAAATTATTTTCTATATAATTTAGGAAATATTACTCCATATTAAACTATAAATCTGTTCAGCAAATACGTATGAACAATGCAAAGTGTAGCGGGAAAGTGGGAGATTTTCTTTATTAAATTCTGATTCGATTATTTTTTTAAACTTTGGTACAGACAGAATTAACAGCTAAAAAACACAAGTATTGCCATAAAAAAGTATAAAACATAAGAAAACCACGAAATTAAAATGTATAAAAATATAAAATTATATTTACTCATTATCATTAGATTTTTACTGTTCCATTGTTTTGTGCTGTGAATAATAGTCGCTAAAACTAGGATGTAAACTGCTTTGGTTACGAGAGATACTGTAAAGAGAACATTAGACCTAAGAATAATAAAACTAAATCGTCCATGTAAGTTCTGGGCCTGGTTTTGGCCATCGCATCTTATTTAGCTGATTTTTCTCTTAAGTGTTTAAATGAATTATGAACAGAGTTTTAGAATTGTCTAAGAACTTTCATTAAATTACCTTTAAGGTTTCTATAGATGTTAAATAGTCGTTATACGTATGTTTTTATTTATTTATTTGCAAAAATTGTAAGTTAACTACATTGCTTCTTTACGTCAAACACTACTACTTACATTAAACTGAGTTCTGGTTATATGATTCCTTATACATATACACAACACAAACATATGATTAAAATATAATTGTATACGTAATTTCTCTCTGAGGTTATGGTGAATACGGTAATATATAATTTTCCAAGTACAAAGCCCAGAGACACACATAAATACGAAATTTGTACTATATTGTTAATTGGTCTTGTCTGCAACTATAATACCTTCGTACATTTTAAGAATATTCACTATAATATATTTTATGAAGGTAATTTAAATTTGATTACGCTTTTTATAATTTTACAATTTACTTTGCACGTACGAGTATGCATCACTTATAATTAACTTGATTCAGGATATTCCAAATGTGCAGAAAAATCTCGTGTATATTATATTCATTAGTGATATAACTGCACATAAGAGTTTTAAGGAAAACTTTATTTCAATAAGGTTAGTACGTATAAAGTAAAGATCATTAAAAATTTATATCAATCAGAACTGTATACAAAAATGTAATATTTAAATTGTTCTTGAATATAAAACATTTATTATAGCTGTAAAATACTGAAGATAGTTTTATTCAATTATCATGATTACTTTCGTCTTTTATGGTAACTCGGTACACATTTTCTAGTTAAATACGAAATCAAATGTTTAGGGGAAAAGAACGTTTAGGTAAAGGCCTTGCATATAAATTATATATACTTGTACGAAACTTAAACTGAGGTACTGAGGTTAAAATTTTGTTGTGTGTAAGTCAAAGGGTATTACAATAATTTCTTATAATTTACAGATTACCATACCAAGTTGGTTCGATGAAATAATCACTAAACAGTTCGTAGTCATAGGTTAGAATCCTAAAGAGTAGAGGTTTCTTTAGTGGGTAAACCGTTTTTAGGGGAGTCCCACACTACAGGCTGGCTACCTGCCGTGTGTAATTGAATTTTCCTGCCTCTCTAAAAAAAAAAAAAAAAAAAAAAAAAAAAAAAAAGTATACCCATATCCGCATTCTGGGATATTTTATTTATGTATAATCACATAAATGTCTGGCTTTGACATTTCTAGACCAATGCTAAGAAAAGGTTCTTAAGGGAGTAGAAGTGGTGAAAATATTAAACATTATAATTAAATATAATTCTTTCCTGTAAACTCCGTAATTATTCTTTTAAATATTTACAAAAATATCATGTAACATGTACAGCTACCAGGACCATATAAAAGGTAGAGAATTTTTGTTTTGAAAACCAGTTAGAAAAATATAACTTTCCTAGTTTTAGTCTCGTCTCTACAAGTTTATCTTGCAATAGTAATAATAATAATTATATCACTTTATTGCGGTAACAATTATTAAATTGCATACAAACGTCATGAATAAATATTTAAATAATCAAAAGTTAGGCCTACACTTTATTTACTCAACGCACACAGTCACATGTTTCTCTCATTCACTCTCATCTTCATTCTCACCATACAATCCTGCCACGGCCACACCAAAACCAGAGGATTGATCGTGTTAGTTTTTGAATTTCGTCCCCAGGCGGCTCTCCAAAAACTCGTAATATTATAACATACCGAGAACTGCTCACACCTTCAGACTGTTTTTAACATAGAATAATTTATTCCGTAAGATGGAATTATACTAAAATTATGATCAATACAGTTATTAAAGTTTCTATAAAATAATGCTGTGTTAATTATGTCTGGGATCCTGTATATTACTAAGAATTTTTTAATAGCTCTAATATTTTAACAAACTGTGCGTCTTACAATAAAATAGTTTACGGTATTAGTGAATTTGTAAACTCAGATATTTATAAACCTCAATGGTTGGCTTGAAAAACATACAGATATACTGTAAAAAAATAAAAATATTTGAGTTAAATTTCAAAAAAAAATCTCTCTTCTGTATACTGGAGGCTAGGTTAAGACGACTTGTAGGAGTGCGAAAACAGCGTTTCCATACCTGTAACTCGAACTCGGGCTCTACAGTTGATAAGCTGAGACAGTAATCAATTGGCTATCAGGATGGCAGACTATGTCTGGTAAATGTGAAAGTACAGCTGTTTTTATTATTTCTCACGATAGCACATTTTATAGTCGAGAAACGGAAATTTAAAATTAGTCAAAGCGACAAGGTTTATTATTTAAGCTACAATGGAGTCCAGTGAGTCATTGAATGTATTAAACTCTATCTCTTCAATTGTTGTGCAATAAAAAAATATCTCTGGTGTAAATTTCAATATCGATTTTATAGAAGTAAGGCCTGTAGAATAAGGCTCTCTGCTAA
>NW_025784213.1:0-26896 GCF_021130785.1 Homalodisca vitripennis
CACACGCTTATTGAGGTTAACCTGCTAAACGAACAAAATCATAAGTAAAATTATAAATTAGCGAACAGTTTACTCCACCTCGTCAGTTGACACAGCCGTGGTTTTTAGCCAGAACACATTTGAGGGCAAAAAACAAAACCCAAAAACAAAAATAAAAGGGGTTAAAAACAAAATAAACTTCACTAGTAAACGGTCTGAACAGAAAGGTGAAAAAGGTCGCTACTGCATTCTCGATCCAGTCCCGCAGACGACTACCAAAGCCTCGAAGAGTCCAACACGAGAGCAAACATCCAACAACAAAATAAAACACTATAACAAAAAAGAGTCGGGAAAACCGAAAGGGGCACGAGAATTTGACCCGGCTCATTAATTAAATTTTATTTATATATATATATATATAATATATATATATATATAAGTAGATATGAATATTGAGGGTTCTAGGACACTTTTGGGACAGACAGAAAATCAAGGGAAAATACTGTTTAAAGGACAATAAACGAATCTGTAAAATCAAACAGTATGGCGGTTCTAGCTCACTTTTGGGACAGACAGAAAATCAAGGGAAAATACTGTTTAAAGGACAATAAACGAATCTATAAAATCAAACAGTATGGCGGTTCTGGACCACTTTTGGGACAGCCCAAAAATCAATACAAATACTGTTCAATACCCCATAAATATGTAAAAACAATTCACAATACAATTTACTTAAATAAACTATGGTAAACTGTATTCAAGCAATTTTTCATGACAGTATGACAAACATAAATTGGTGGAATTTATAATACTCGAATGTTGAATTTAGAATATGTTGGGCATTACCGTTGAGCGAGAAATGTTGGTAGCACTGCGCGGCACACAGGAGAACTTAAGTTAAAAGATTGTTCTATAATAAATAGAACAATCTGAAAACATTTGACCAGAAATTGTGCTGATTTGGTGTCAAGTTGTCACAAAAAATCACCACTTCTCAAAATTTTAGTTTACAAATTTTTGCTCTTTAAATATGGAGCGGAAAAAGATAGAGTGCCCATACTGCAAAAAAGACATTTTTGAACATCACTTTACTCGGCATTATAATTCGAAGAATCATCTGAAAAATAAAGATATTTATGAAAAAGAACTAAATTATTTGAGGACTTGGGCTAAAGAGAATCAAATCGATGGTCACGAAAAGATGTACAATATAGAAAAATTGCGTGAACTAAAGAAAAAATTTCAAGGAAAGTAAAAAAGATCTCAATCTATTTAATGATGAAAAAATTCATTCAATAGCTGAAAAAATTGGCTGTCGAAAACTAACGACAAAACTAAGTCAGGAAATGATCGAAGAAATTGATAAAACGATTAATGAGAAACCTGAAAATATCATTGATGTAGAAGTTTTATCCTCAATACACGGTCTATTTAAGCAATACATTTTAACAAATTTGAACGACAAATTTTCATGTCAATTTACAAATATCTTTCTATTTTGCGCCCAGAAATTAAAAGTTTAATCGAAAAATTTCAAGAAACTGTGAAAAAATAGTAAAGGATATCTCTCTTTAGAATGCGAATACGAACGAAACTTTAGTGAACGGTGAAACAACAAAACTTGTCCAATGTACTTTACTATAAAAGCAGACGAGATCTTTGATGTAAATGATTTTATCACCAAACAATTTAATAAATTAACACATCGTGAACAAAACGAATAATCCAAATAAAGGTTCCGGATGGACATTTAAAAGCTGCAAACAACTAGTTTTGAGCATTAACAAACACGAAATGATGAACGCAGGATCATATATCGATTTACCAAAGAAAATCAAAGATAAAAAAGCTTGTATAAATATCAAAAATAAAGATGATTTCTGTTTTTATTTATTCTATCCGATGTGCTATTGAAAAACCAGAAACTCATGTAGACCAGAGCAAAACAATATGAAAAATTTGTAAATGACGAGATATTTTCAGGTTTCGAGTATCCAATGTCCTTAAAAGATATACAATCATTTGAAAAACGAAGTTACAATTCCAAGTATAAGTATCCTAAAATGTCTATCAATGTCTACAGTTTTTGATGAAAATATTAAGGTTGTTCCGTTACAAATTTCTGAAAAATATGATGCCGAGTTAGAAAATCGATTTATTGTATGTTAAACAAGAAGACATATCTCATTATGTTTTGATCACGGATTTAGGTAGGTTAGTGAGTTCTCAAACATCCAAACATGGACATAAAAAATTTTCTATGTAGAAGATGTTTTAAGCCATTTCTACAAATCTGGAGATTTAGCAGATCATTTAGAAATTTGCAAGCAACATGAAGTATGCAAACGTATTATGCCATTTCCAGGTCAAACAACTAAATTTACTAATTATCAAAAGAAATTTAACCATCCGTACGTAATTTATATGGATTTTGAGAGCATATTAGAAAAAATTCCGACATGCAAGAACAATCCACAAAGATCGACTACAACCAAGATTCAGAAGCATATTCCTTATGGTTTTAAACTCTATATTTAGTTTCGAATGTGACCAATCGTATGTACAAGCCGATATGTTATCGAGCAAAAAATGAAGAAGATTTGCCAAATGTTTCCTGCAAAAAATTGTTTGAAGAACTCAATAAATTATCGAAGTACATAGCTAAAAAATATAATTCAAAGAACATGAAGCCCATGAAATTGACTGACGAAGAAGAAATTTCGTATCAAAATTCAAATCTTTGCCACATTTGTGAAGAAATATCGTATCAAGACACTGAAAAAACTTTAGGGTTTTTACCAGATAATTGGAGTTCTGCTTGTATGATGCATTCAAAAAAATGCAGAGATCACTGTCATTTGACTGGAAAATTTCGAGGTGCAGCTCATAGAATTTGTAATCTGAATTTGAAATTTCCTCAGAATATTCCCGTTTTCTGTCACAATATGTCTAATTACGATACGCATTTGTACATAAAAAGAATTGGCAAAACAATACGGTAATGTTGATTTGATTGCAAACACCGATGAACGATATATAAATTACTCTGTAAATTCTGGGATACGGGTATGAATTTGATGGTGACAAACCTAGAAAGTTCATAAAATTCTCTTTCGTAGACACGTTTAGATTCATGGCCTCGTCTATTGAAAAGTTAGCTAAAAACCTCAAGAAAGAAGACTTCAAACATACAAATCATTTTATACAAGATGGACTGAATGAGATAATAGAAAGACAGCCAAATGACGACGACGAGGATTTTTAAAATTCTATCTGGAAAAGGAATATTTCCCCTATGAATTTATCGACAGTATTGAAAAACTTGATTACACAGAAGAATTGAGAATTCAAGATTTCTATTCACTTTTGACAGATGAGAGCATATCTGAGAAAGATTATCAACACTACTTAAATGTTTGGAACAAATTAAAAGAGAAAAAATCTGGGAAAATTATTCTGATTTGTACAAACATTTCAAGATGTTTTATTGCTCGCTGATATCTTTGAAAATTTTAGGAATATTTGTTTGAATTGCTATAAGCTTGATCCAGCACACCTATCTGACTGCTCCTAGTCTTGGCTTGGGATGCTATGTTAAAATTAACGAAAATTGAGCTTCAGCTAATTAACGATTATAACATTGTATTTAATGATTGAAAAAGGTATTCGCGGAGGCATTTCTCAATGTATTAAACGATATGTTAAAGCAAATAACAAATATTTGAAAGATTTCGATAAGACAAAACCAGAAAGCTATCTGTTGTACGTCGATGCAAACAAACCTTTATGGGTATGGGCTTGATGCAAATATTTACCATATAACGATATATCAAGTGGATGGATCGACCCCCTAAAAACGTATACAACAGCAGAATGGCAAGAAACAATTTTGGAACTCACTGGCGACGAAGATTATGGCTATATTCTTGAAGTCGATCTAGAATATCCAACAAATTTACACGAACATCACAAGGATTTACCTCTTGCTCCAGAACATTTTAAAAACAAAACTTTGCACAACTCTACTGGATAAAACTGAATACGTTGTTCATTCGAGAAATTTGAAGTTCTATTTGGAACAAGGTATGATTTTGAAACATGTGAATAGAGTTATTGCATTCGATCAGAAGCCTTATATGAAAGAATACATTGATTTTAACACAAACATGAGAACCAAAGCTACAAGCGACTTTGAAAAGGACTTTTATAAGCTGATGAACAACTCAGTTTTTGGAAAATCTATGGAAAATGTGAGAAACAGATGTGATATTAAGCTTGGAAAGGGAAATGAAGAATTTTCAATGAAACAAGCTAAGAAAACAAATTTCAAATGCTTTAACATCTTTGACGACAACTGTATAGCGAGTCAACATGTACAAACAGAAAGTAAAATTTAAACAAACCGATGTTTACATTAGGATTTTCAGTTCTCGACCTCTCAAAATTGCTAATGTACGAGTTTTTATTACAAACAAATTAAAGAAGTTTGATCCAGATTTGAATCTGTGTTACATGGATACAGACAGTTATTTTTCTAGAATTGAAACGAGATCCTTTTAAAATTATTAAAGAAAATATAGATGACTTTGATACAAGTGATTTATCCAAAAGATCATGAATGTTTCACTACTAAAAATAAGAAGGTAATAGGGAAATTCAAAGATGAGTTAAATAGCGAAGTTTTAGAAGAATTTTGTGGTTTAAGGTCTAAGATGTACTCGTACAAATATCTAGATAAAAACCCAGTTAGGTGTAAAGGAATTAAGAGAAGCGTTGTAAATAAAACAATAAATATCGAAAACTTGGAAGAGATGTTTGTTTCGAAGATAAAGAAGAATTTAGGGAGATGACAGTCATCAAAAAGTTATAAACATGAGTTGTACACTGTTACCATAAACAAGCTGGCACTGAACGCTAAAGATAATAAGAGAAAAGTCCTAGAAAATAAGATCGATACAGTACCGTATGGCTATAAAAATGAAGCAAAATCTGATTATATTAGACGAATTAAATAAACTTGGAAACTTTGAAAATTGAGAAATAACCGGAAAGTTTTTACGAATATGAATTGAAAAAGTCAAAGCTGTAATTTTTTTCTATATAAATGGAGGCCCAAAAGAAAATGTATAAAGTGTCAAGAAATTTAAAAGATTTGTCGAAGTTTTTTCAAGATAAGACTAGAAAAAGATGGATTATGCTATTATTGTAAGGATTGTAATAAGAAATATAGAAAAGAATTATATGATAAAATGGAAAAATTAACTTTAGAAGAGAAAGAGTGCACACGGTGTAAAAAGGTTAAGAGATATTTCAGAATTTTATAATCTCCATTATAGTAAAGACAACAAACAAGCATATTGTAAAGATTGGTGCTAAACAAATCTTTGCTAGACCAGTTCTTTGCGTATGCGGAAGAGAAATTTCAACATTTCTATAGTCTTAAAAGACATTTACAAACAAACTATCATAATTCGAATGTTTAAACATTTTCATCGTGTAATTTAGATATTCTATAAATCAGTTGAGATTCTGCCATATTTGTAGTAAAATGATTTCCGTTGTATAAAAATATTCAAAGATTCTTTCATTTGGTTGTAGAGATTTTATACTATTTGGATCTCCTTGTCTTAAATAAAATTTCCATTTCTGGGTAATCAATTTCAAGTTCTTTCAATCTTTTCGGTATTTCTCTCTTTTGAGCTCTGATAACGTAATAAGGATATTCCCACATGTGATTCTTCTTAATTAATATAAAAAACATGGTGTTTTTTTCTTAGCAAAAATCTTTAACAAACAAGGTCTGGTTTCATTAAGTCAATTTTTACACTTTGTTTTGTGATTATTTCCGTTTTTATTTCATCTTTAATTTTGCAAGTGTTTAACTTCGTCCTCTAAATATTTAATCTTGTTTTCAAGTTTGTACTCACCAAATTTACGAATACTTGGCAAAACTTCTTTTGTAACCCACTTTTGAAAGGTTTTTTGCTTCTAATTTATTAGATCTTAGTATTAAAGAATAAAATCCAGATTCATTAATGAAAATAGTGTCAGGATGAAGATTGTTAAGGGGCCATTTCAAATAGCCCCTTGTTTTTTAAGTAAAAATATTTGAATTTTGTCATCATCAATCAACATTTAATTTAATTGCGTGTTTTGTTTTTTCATAACCTAAATATTTCAACAAACATCTTTAGCCTTAAAACCAGATTACATTGTTTTCGTCTACAGTCGTTACAATGTCTTTATTATTGAATGTAAGTTGATTATTGAGTAGGTCTACAACTGACTCCATTTAGATTAGAAAGAAATTTAACTAGTTACTTGCAATCTTAAATATATTGTTGTTTTTACTCTCATTATTTTAATAGATTTCCTTCAGAGCTCTTGAATAGTCCAGTACGATTTTTTGAATTCTTTTAATATTTTTTCTAATTGGAATATAATCGATTTCATTTGGTTTTTCACTGATTTTTTGATCCATAAGCAACATTTGGGAAAAAAGTGTACAAAATTTCAGATTTTTTTGTGTAAATGGTTCGGTATGATTTTCAAAACTAGGTTCAACGAGGATTGCAGTGCACTTCAATTACATCAAACGGTCTAAATTTTGGCGTTTTATTTCCTAAATATACCTGATTTGGCTCAATAGTTTCTTGAACAAACCCTAACAATTCTACAATAATTGCTGAAAACATTATTTCTTACTGGTGATTTTATTTGAATTTTTATTAGAGAGATAATTTTTTTGCATTTCAAACTTGTTTTCGTCAAAGTTTAAAGATTTATCTGATTGTTTGAATGTTTTTCAGATAATTTTTAAGGGAATTTTTTATTTGATCGAAAGTATAATATCCTTTGTTTAAACCATAGTATTTTGTTATGTTCTTCTCACTAAATCCTATGCAATAAGGAGAACTTTCACTAATATTTATTACAAAATTGTCAGAATAAAAAAACCGCTTAAACCGATAAAATAATTTGATTCTTCCTCTAAGTGTATAGGATGTTCCAAGTTTAAAAATAATTGAGAGCTTTCTGAAGTCAACTTGAACAGCTTCATTTTCGCAAGCGTTGCTTCAAGATGAAAAATCTTCTATTTAAATGGAGAAAATTTTTAAAGCAAAAAGATCAGAATAAAACTTCAAACGTTTGAAGAGAATAAGAAAGATCAACCAATCAGATTGTTAATTGTTGGTTCAAGTGGATGTGGAAAAAACAACTTTATTATTGAATTTTATCTACAATAGGTTGATTCCTTATTCCAATTTGTATGTTTTTAGTAAATCTTTAGAACAAGACGCCTATAAAAAATTACAAGAAAGATTTGAAAATATTGAGAAAAACTTAAACAAAAAAATATCACATTTTTATAATGCTTCTGAGGACATAGTTCCGTTAAGCGAATGTAAAACCCAATTCGTTAATTCGTTTTTTGATGATTGTATTTTGGAAAATCAGGACGTTATTAAGGAATATTTCGTAATGTCCCGTCACAAAAATATCTCTTGTATCTATCTATCTTTCTCAATGCTTTTCAAAGGTTGATAAACAAGTTATAAGAAATAATCTGAATATTTTGTGTGTTTTTAAGCAAGACGATCACTATTCGAGAAAGATTTATAACAATTATGTGGGATCTGATATGAGTTTTAAAACCACTTTATTGAGTTATGTGATAAAAATTTGGAAGGAAGACTACGGATTTTTAATACTATTAATCTAACTTTGAAAGCCTAAAAATGGCAAATATTTGAATAAATTTTCTAATATACAACGTGTGTGATAATCTAGTTGTTTTCATGTTTTTAGGTTCACGTTTACGTTTCGTGTTCTCGTTTTTTACGTTCCACGTTCACGTTTTACGTTTCACGTTCACGTTTTACGTTCCACGTTTCGTGTTCACGTTTCACGTTCATGTTTCACGTTCATGTTTCACGTTCGTGTTTCACGTTTCGTGTTTACGTTTCACGTTCATGTTTTACGGTTCGTGTTTACGTTTCACGTTCGTGTTTCACGTTCGTGTTTCACGTTCCACGTTCACGTTTTACGTTCCGTGTTCACGTTTCACGTTCACGTTTCCACGTTCCACGTTTACGTTTTCAAAATTTTTCTAATTAAATGGTGAAACGTAACTTCTGAAGAAGCGAAAAAACTTGATCAAATCGAAAAGAAATTAATCAAAGAATTTAAAGAAACAGATTCAAATTGATGAAAAAGAACAAGAATTTATTCAAAAATATCAATAAAACCTGTAACTTCTGCAATAAAAAAACGATTGTGAGGGCAAAATTGAAAATGTTTTAAGTGATAATCAAAATTTGATGAATTTGGTTCCAGTTGTACGACAATTTGCCGATATTTTCGATACCAGAATCTGAGTTTGAATTGCCAAAATTACCATCGTCAACACCATTTAGACCTAGAATCATTGAAGACTCTACCCATAGTTGAACCAATAAGTCCTGGAACAACGGATATAATAATTGGTGAAATTGTGTAAAAAATTTCTTCCTAGAGCAAAGGATGATAAATTTGGTTTGTATTGGGACAGAAAAAAGAAAAGTTTTATGATTGGAATTTGCCCGTGAATTTTGAGCATAATGATATCATTATTAATGAAAAAACATATAAAGGAACTCAAGGTTTATGGAGATTATTAACAGGCACTGATGTTCCAAAAGACGGTTTATATTCTGAAGAAGACTTGAAAAAGTATACTGAAATTTTATGGGAAATCTGATTCAATTTACAAAAATTAATGATCCATCAACTAAGAAACCAAAGTCAAGTAAAGGTAAAAAATATTCTCAATTTGATTAAACCAATTTGGGAAAAAACGAATCGAAGGATCAGGTGTAAGAAAATACAATGATAATAAGATTGAGTACAGATATATCGACGATTTGACAAAACTCGATGGAATTATTAATTATATTTATGCTCAAGAAAAGGCTGGAAACAACAATTTTTTGAACGAAAAGAAAGCGATTAAAGATTTTATTTCGAACAAACTTGATGAAATGATTGAAAAACCTGATGGGAATTAAATATTTAAAACGAGTTTTGCCGGCAATAAGTTCATCTATGATTGAGGGTAGTGGACTTTTGAATGATTTTTAATCAACAATTTACCTTTTGAATTACACGTACCAGGCTATCAGTATCTGGGGCCTGGCACAAAACTCGAAAAAAGACTAAAAAGAGGAGATCCTGGTATAAATAAATTAGATCAAGCTGCTATGGAACACGATATTTTTTTATGCAAAACATAGAGACACAAATTCCAGACATATCGCAGATAAAGTTTTGCAAGATAAGGCAATGGATAGATTTTTATCAAAAGATACTAGTTTTAGGTGAAAGATTTTGTTGCGCTTCCAACAGCTGGAGCAATGTTTTTGAAGAGAAAACTAGGAATGGGAATCGAAGAGAACTTGAAATTTTAACTATATAAAGATGTGATTCCTATTGTTCGAAACATTTTTAAATTGGTTAGATAAAGAGTTGGAAGATGTTACAGGATCTGGATTAGATGAAAAAAACTTTGAATTTACGTGAAATCAAACAAGTGATTTGAAAAAAAAATTTAAACCTTTAACATTCGGGGAATTGGAAGAAATCTGCAAAAATATTAAACATTTTAGAGGAATCTTCATGAGAGATACATTAACCTGAAAAAGTTAAGAAATTTGAATGTGGAATTGTGAATTTAGACTCGATTATGGGAAGTGGAACGCATTGGATTTGTTATTATAAATAATGATAAGAATGCATGTTATTTTGATTCGTATGGAAGAATTGAGGACAAACCACCTATAGAATTGATTAAATATTTGAAAAAATCAAGCGTCTACTACAATGATTCTCAGATTCAAGACTATAAAGATCCCCCAATTTGTGGTCATTTATGTGTTTTTGTTTTGAATGAACTGAGTACTGGTAAAGATTTTAAAGAAGTTGTTAACAAATTATTACTTAATAAATATGGATTCACAAAATATTTTTGACGTATTTGGAACACAAATTATTCAAAATGTAGATAATAGTTTGAATTTTGATAGTTTGAGAAATGAGTTTGATAACAAGTTAGAAAATGTAATTACAAAACCTTCCAGATTCAGATATGTTTGCTTGTCGAGATTGAAGATTTTAAAGCAGAATATGATAACAAACTTGCAAAATTTCATGAGTTCAAATGAAGTTGCCTGATAAAATAAAAACATTGGAAAAAGAAGTTGATGATGGTGTAAAAAAATTATTTAACCAATTTAATGTCTCATATCGAAAAAGCTGATAAAATTACTGAAGCGATCAAAGTTGAAAAGAATTATGTTAGTTTGGCTAATAAGAAAAGAATTGTCGGTGTTCGACCTGGTATTGACAAACATGATGTTGTTGTTAAAGAACAAATTTTAAAACCTCTAAAATTATCAGAAAACATCGATATTGTTGATTTACATGATCCGAATGTTAAAAATGCCTTAGATTTTAAAGGAAAAAGAATTAGCAGTGTTAGTAAAGGAATTAATCCATTTGATGTTGTTGTAATGATTCAATTAGAAGATCATATTAAAAATGTTTAATGAACTAAACAAAAATTACGAGAATCATAAACAGCATGTTAAAGATTTTACAACAGAAGTCTATGAAAAAACTTGAAGAAAGAAGTAAAAGATCAGTAGACGATGTTGGTGAATTACTTGATAAAGTAAATAAACTAGAAGAAAACTTTAAATACATATAAAAATAATGTTAATGAATTAGTTGGTGAAGTAATTAACAAAATTCTGGAAAATTTTGATACACGTTTCAATGAGAAAATAAACTTTTTTGAAAATTTTGGTACACGTTTTCAATGAGAAAGTAACACATAATAATGAATTACTTAAAAGAATAGATGATCAATACTCTTTATATCTCGATAAAGTAAATAAACTAGAAGAAAACTTTAATAAATTTAAAGAAGATGTTAATAAATCTTTTGAAAACATCGACAACAGATTTAATGGAGTAGGTGGTTACGATGATTCAATTAAATTTTTCTTTTGTAAATGGCGCTCAATATACTGTTTGAGGTGTAAAGAGAAAACTGCCACAAACGATATAAAAATACTATTACAAACATTAACGGAGTTAAGAGAATTTCTGGAAAATGTGCTGAATGTAACTCAAAAAAGAGCCAATTTATAAAAACTTGAAATTTTTCCCTAATAAATAGAGATGGCGGGACATTACAGTGCTTTCGATCTTTTTATAATGCAACACGAAAGAGATTTGAAAAAGGAACATTGGGACGATATTTCTCAAAAATATGAACTATCCGAAGATATGATGCGATTATACGTAAACAAATTGAATTGGTATAACATTGCTAAATATCAAACTTTATCATCAGAGTTCATTCAAGAAAATATGACATTATCAATTAAAAAGATCATATGTCTGTTCTTTGTCTCTATCAACACTTGAGTATAAAGTTTTTGGATGAAAATAAAGATACAGTTTGATTGGAACAATATTATAGATAGCGGTTACTATCCTGTGCAAATTTTATTGAAATATTGTGACCGAGATCGCAAAATTTAAGGAAGAGAATCCTGAATATGAACGAAGTAGATCATTAAAAAAAATGACTCTAATTTATATCTTTTCTTATAAAAACGTACATTAGATCGATGAAAAAAATTTGATATCTTTCTTATTACATGACGTTTAAAATTTCTAAATTTTCTCTTATTAAATGGCGGACTACAGAAAATATGCTAGTGATATTGAAAGGGCGGAGTTTAAAAATTTCTATCCAATTAGTAAACAACATTTGAATGAACCGAATAAAAGAACTGAGTTTAATATTGATTTTGGAGATAACTTTTGCTCGTCTAACTTCCAGTTTTATATTTCTGGAACTTTAACAAAACAAGATGGTCAAGCATATCTTGGAACTGATAATGTTAGATTAATCGATAATTTTATACCGTTTTTATTTTCTAAGATTGAAGTAAGAAAACACAATAAATTGATAGAAGAAGTCGAAAACTGTGGTCAATTAAGCACTATTTAACCCAGATATGGCTGAATTATTTTTTTATTTCAAATGAAACTAAAATCTGGTTATTTTAGTTATTTAGGGTATAAGTAAACAGGATATTAAGTTTTTACCTTTTTCGAAACTCTATATTTCTTAAAAATAGCCTTCCTTCTGGAAGGATGTCAGCCGAATACAAGTAACATTCACAACTAAAAAATACAATATGATTTTTAAATTAAGCACTTTGTTTTACAAGCTTTAAAAAAAGACACACTTGTAAAAAGAACATTTATTTCGTATGATAGTGCAAAAAGCATGTCACATGGAGTGGAACTTCGCATTTCATGCACTTTGTAGTTGCCTTTTTGTGGCATAAACGGCAATGCAACTGTTTCTTTTTTCCTGTGCGTGGGTCATTCTCTATGTCAGATACAATATGGTCAATCCTGTCATATCTGCAAAAGAAAACAAAACAGTTTTATGTACTTAGGCTTAAAAAAATAACGTAACAAAGGAAAATAAGTAATTTAGACAGAAAAATCTTTGGTATGGTAATCTCACCTGGAGTCAATTTTAGAAAGAGGTAGATGGACGTCCCCTTCCAGAAACAACTCGTTTGTTTCCCTCCAACACTGCCAACACTATTCTTCTTCTAAATGCAAGTTGGTCGAGTTTTCCGCCATCTTGCCTGTGTAGCTGCCATGCATTTTGTACGGAAACATCCAAGAGATGGGCAATGAGAGGAAAGTACCACTTCTTACCTCGAATGGAAACTCGGTACAGTGATATATTCTGATCCGCTCTGTCTATTACCGCCCATTGATGTATTGTAGTTATGGATCAGTTTTGGTTGTGGAACTGAAATCTTTTCTTTCCTCTCTTGTGAATATCTTTGCACGTGGCGCAAAGGGTGTACAGTGTCACTATTGGTTGCAATGTTAACGACACTATTGTCATTCCAAGAAATACTAACAAAAGCCCACTGTCGTGGTCACTAGCATACTCCATAGATCCCTCTGGGTTTCTTCTTCACAGTTTTTGATTCTGAGATGGGACATCCTTTACCAAATCTGTTGCTTCTTATGGTACCTGTTGCATTGATTCCTCTTTGTTTTAGATCACTCAGCAATTGAAAATGATGTGAAAAAATTTATCAAAATAAAAGGTATATGGCATTTTTTCTAGTGTATCGGCGTACGTCATGACCAACGCCATAACCAAGACCATAGTTGGCATATTGCGGTGGTAAAGTTTCCTGAACCTTGATAAGGTTCCAACCACACTAAATATCCATTGCTAGGCCCCTCCACACCAAAATTTAAAAACCATAACGAATAGGTTTCCCTCTAATAAATTGCTTTCGTCCCATGTCTGCCAAAATATGGAACCATGCTTTCATCAATCGAGTGGTTTTGGTGATGTGGCATAAAACTTTTGCATCTTTGATTTATTTTTACCAGTAGTGGTCTTATCTTAGCAAATCGGTCTTTATGATCTAACTCATCGTTGTTGCATACATGCAAGTATTTGCATTATAAATCTGAACCTGTCACGTGAGAGAGCTTCTACTACAAGGGGATTATGACAATCCGATGACTGCTCCCAGTACATCTCTCTTCTGGACACAGTATTATAGCCACTTAGTAGCAAAACACCAAAGAAATGATTTCATCTCACTTTCTGAGCAATCACCCAAACGGTTCCTTTTAGCTGCATATTGATTTGTGTATGTCACTATCATGTTTATGACATCTTCATCAAAAAATAGCTCAAAAATATTCTAAAGGTGTCTTTTCAATGTTGGGAACCGTTAACATTAGTGGCCAATCCTCAAGTATTGTCTCTAAATCAGAATTAATTTTCCAATTAAAAGATTTTTTTTTCTTTTCACTCAACTGAGTACTTCGGGTGGAAATGCAAAAGGTCTCTGTTCTTCCTTTTGTGAGTCTTTTGTTCTATAGAAAACAGTTTTTGAAAGTTCCTCTGTATTTTCATTTTCACAAATATTTGATTTCTGCTCATCAAAAGGTATGTTTACTACTTCAAGCAAAGCAGGAGCATTCACTTGGCTTGGAGGGACATTGTCTATCTCAACATTATCTTCCTCTCCAGAGTCTTCATCCGTCATATCAGCTGTTGCATTTGTTGGTGGTTAGTAAGGTTATATCTACTCCAGTGTTTTGGTATTCGCATCATCATTGCCTTCAATAAAGTCTAATAGTTGGTGCAAGGGAACAAACCTCCTAAAAAATAAACAAATATGATTAATTTTATTGGTAAGCCAAATAAAAAAATCACACTGGCATATGAACATGCACAAAACAAACCCCCCACCACCGCCCCCACACACCATGGCACACATTCACACAACAAACAACACATTTTAAACACACACACAACAAAAAAAATATATTATTTGTTCACCTGAACTATGTAAATAATCGAACTAAGTAAACCATATTGTTTCTGATGTAGATTTTTGCTAACGTCCTTCTGGAAGGAATCTCTGTACAACATGAGAAATAGTATCTAGGTTATGTTCAGGAAAACATTTACACATTTTTAGTTTCATAATATACCTTTTTTAGCTACCAATATATAAAGTAATAACATTTATATATGAACTAAATAAATTTTATAGGACTTACCCATCCACACGAACAACGTCCTCTTCATCCATTTTTTCAAAAACTGAATTGTTTATATCAATGAGAACAAGGCCACTTAAAAGACTCCAGTGAAAAAACCATGTGCTAAAACAAATTTTTAGGTTATGTTTGACAAATAAACAGTGCTGCTTTTCGGTGGCGCTAACTTTGTACTAAAATCCACAAGGTCATAAAAAGAACATTGCATCAATCCTTCTGGAAGGACGTCAGCTCTAACTGGGTTAAAGGAACTATTTCGTATTCAAAAAGTGATGTTATTTCTCAAACTTCTAATGGCTTTGAATCAGATTTTAAATTTGGTGTTTTTGAAGCAGCTGGAAATTTATCTCATTTTGGATTAGGATTTTTTGAAAATGTTACTATTCCGATCTATAAAGGAGGATTTTATCTAAGTTTTATAAGAGCAGAAGACGATGATGCGATATTAAAACAAAAACTGGAAATGATATGCCAGTTGATGCAAAATTACAATTACAGATTTTTTATTAGAGTTCCAATGATTGATTATAAAACCACGAGTAAAATTAGGTTGATTGATGAAATTACAAAAAGTCAAAACATTATGTTTAATTTTCTAGATTGGCAATGTATTGAACAAAAAGGTATTTCCGGAACAACTTATTCGTTCGATATCACAAATATTTATAGAAATATCTTCAATCCCAAGTTCGTTATCATAGGTTTTCAAACAGATAGACAGAATAATTAAGAGAAAAATCCTTCAAAGTTTGATAGTTTGAATGTAAAAAATATCAGAGTAAAATTGAACGGTTCTTATTATCCAGATGAATTACAAAATTTAAACATTTCCGGAGGTCTTTTCAGAATCAGATGTATCAAGATTTTAAGAAAGTTTACTGTAATAATAAGGAAATGTATTACAATCCTAAAGAATTTTTTAGCGAATAGACCTATTTATGTCATTGATACAACAAAGAGTTTGACAAATATTTCTGTTCAAAGAACGATATAATTATCAATATGGATTTTCAGAGTGCGGTTACCAATGCGGTTTGTTATGTTGTCGTTGTCTCTGATAAATTGCTTGAATATGATGTAATCAGGAGTAATATAAGGGAGATACAAATGAGAAAAACTCGGCCATACTTCCTACAATCAAATCTGTTTTAAAGTAATGGCCAAGTGATCCCAATTGAACCTAAAGAATTTTGAAACAAGATAATTACAGATTGTAATAACTTTTAGTTGGTATATATTCGTAGTTAAAATATGCCTTAAGTTTGGTATCGCTTAAATTTTTATTAAAAATATCTAATTCTATGTTACTTAAACTACTTACATCTATTTTATTTTTACGGGCTAATTTTATCCTGTTATATGTATATAAAGAATCTAAAGATATGATATTTTTTATCTTGAATCTAGTCATAATATGTTTTTGAATGTTAGAAAGGTTTTGAAATATTTTTGTTACCCCAAATGGTTATTGCATAATTTAGAAAAGACATGACAAATGCTGAAAATTACTGACTTTTTGAAGTTTTCTTCTTTACATACATATAACGGTTTCAAAGCTTTTGTTAATTTGTTTTTCTATATGGTTAATATGTTGATTAAAATTTAAGTCTAAGTCTATGATACAGCCTAAGTACTTATAACATTCTACCTTTTTTTTTGGTAATTGGTCATTAGTTCTGGAGAAATCTATATATTCTGTTTTTTGAAAGTTTAAAGTTAATTTATTTTGTTGTAGCCAATTATTAATTTTCGTCAGGTCCTCGTTTTGTTTTTTTATATAAATCGTTACCTTTAACTATTAAGGCTGTGTCATCGGCAAAGAGTACTAATTCGCCATGTAAATTAAGGGTTGTTATAACTATTGATATATATTATAAACAAAAGAGGACCAAGACAACTTCCTTGAGGAACTCCACAGGTGATTTTTTCTAAATTTGAAATTTTGTTGCCAATTTTTTGTATTACAGAACCTGTTATCAAGATAACTAGCAAATAAATCTAAACATTTACCTCTAATTCCTAAATGTTCTAATTTGTATAGTAATATCTTAAAATCTACAGTGTCAAAGGCTTTCTTAAGGTCTAGAAATGAGATTAGTGTATTTTGATCAATACTGTTAACAACTAAATTGATTGCTTCCTCTGTATTTTTGTTAACTCTAAAGCCAAATTGTTTTCTTGATAACAGGTTGTATTTTTCCAAAAAGCTATATAATCTCTCATACAAACATTTCTCAAAATATCTTGCCAATTATTGGTAGTAGACTGATTGGTCGAAAATTGGATGGATCTGATAAAATTCCTTCACTTTTGTAGATTGGGCTGATTGTTGCTATTTTTTAATCTATCGGGAAAAATGCCAGTTTGAATACTTAAGTTAAAAATGTATGCTAGTGGTTCACTTATTATGTATACAAGATTTTTGATTAGTTTGATTGGAATTTTATCTGATCCACTTGCTTTATCATTCTTTAAAAGTTTAATTTTGGTCTCAATTTCTAGTTTGGTAATTTCAGAGAGATATATAGAGTTCGGATTTGATTTCATTTTTTTTCGTTTTGCTAGATCTGGAATCTTTGAAGCCAAATTCTGAACCAATGTTTGCAAAGAATTTGTTCATTGTATGTATTTTTATATCACCTGTGTATCTACAAGGTTTTTTTGGATTTATTTAAAAATTTGTTTATAATATTCCATTTGGTTTTTGAATCAGATGACATTTCAATCAGTTCTTTATAATAGTTTTCTTTTAAAATATTGCTATAATGTTTAATTTTCGATTTATAAAATTTTGCTTGTTCAAATTTCTTTTGTCTATACAGTTTATTTCTAACTTTTAAACGGCGGTTTGAATGCCAATTGTAAGCCAATTTTTGTCATCTGAATGAATTTTGAATTTTGGTTTGTTTATCTTTTTTAGAAAGGTTTTTTGAAATTAGTTCATGAAGGTTGTTGATAAGCGCTATTTAACATTATTAAATCTATAGATTAAGCTTAATTTCTTTAAGAACTCATCTGTGATCTTCATTCTTCGTGAGGGTTGCGATGACGTGGTTGGAGGTGCAGAAAGGGGTCGAGTGATGAAAAACAAGGTGTTGCGGAGTGTTGAGGCAGTGTAGCCAGATGTGTCAGAGTGTGAGGCTGCGGTTGATAACAAGTCCTTGACCGTCGGGCTGCTTCAGGATGTTTGCACAACACTGCCAGATCACGTCATAGTGATAACACGTCCCGCTGCTCTTCGAGATGTTGCACAACGCAGATCAGTTGACTGTAGACCACATCATAGTGTCGCTGAAGTAAATGAAATAGGCATGAATTAGAAAATGTCTTGAATGAACTGAATGATTCACACTGTCTTGAAGGAAGAGATGTTATGATGGATGAGTCTTAAAGATGGTGTAACGTGGTTAAAAATTAGTAGAATATAAAGCACTGAACTTGTCACTACGGATTAATTTCACTAAGTCTTGTTCCAAATAGAGCTGAAAGATGAAGAGAATGCGATATTAAACCAGTAAAACAGTGAACTTTTAACATTCCTGGATCAAAAGTATAGAGTAAAATTTAAATATGACTGGACTAGTGTGAGGTCTGGACGGGAAAGGCTGTTCTCCTGTGTGCCGCGCAGTGCTAGCCAACATTTCTCGCTCAACGGTAATGCCAACATATTCTAAATTCAACATTCGAGTATTATAAATTCCACAATTTATGTTGTCATACTGTCATGAAAAATTGCTTGAATACAGTTTACCATAGTTTATTTAAGTAAATTGTATTGTGAATTGTTTTTTACATATTTTATGGTGTATTGAACAGTATTTGTATTGATTTTTGGGCTGTCCCAAAAGTGGTCCAGAACCGCCATATTATTATCTTCTTTTTACATATTTATGGTGTATTGAACAGTATTTGTATTGAATTTTTGGGCTGTCCCAAAAGTGGTCCAGAACCGCCATATTCATATCTACTTATATATGATATATATATATATATCTATTATATAATCTCATGTCAGTAGCTACTAAATTCACCACTGTACATAAGCAGAATATTTTGTCAATAAGTTTTTTATTTTTATTAAAATATTTTCAAAATAAAATCTGAATGCTAATGAATTATAATTATAGCTTTTTAAAGTGGTATTGAAGAGCTCTCTATTACAAACAAAACAAAAGCTCTATATTTACAAACAAAAGCAGAAATCAGTGTTGTTGACATTGCAGAAGTGCCAGTTGTTGCTGAGTTGGGTGATTGATGTTTGTCTTGCTAAGTAGATCACTCAATGATAGAGCTGTTCTTCACTACAATTGTTTCAATTAAATACTTTTTAACATGCTTATATTTGAAGACCACAGGGGAAGAACTTGGTAAGTCACATTTCGGTAATTTTTTCAGGAGAGCATTTTTTAACTTTAAAAGTCATAAAACATTAAAAATATTGATATATTTAATTTTTGAACTATTTATTTAACAGCTTTATGTAGTTGTATGTTCTTATTTCACCTATAACTATAATTTTTTATTGATATATCCTAATTATTTAACTTTTTCCAAATCACGGTCCTGGACTTATCAAGTTTTTTCCCCTTTAATTTAGATTTTTCACTTTAGTAATAGGTATGTAAATAAGTAAAGCCGTTGTGTTTTTTAATTATTTTTCAATTTAAATGAGGATTTAAACTAATATCATTGAAATGTATGTATTAGAATATTAAACTGTAGGCTACAATTAATCTTATCTTCAAGTTTTGTGAGGTAGGCTGTCAAAGTAGGCTTTAGCTCCGGCCCACAAAAACTGCTTCAGTGCTTTTATGTCGTTGAACTTCTCTTCAGATATTGGTAAAAGCCCTAAAAACACATTCATAAAATAACACGGTTATCTGAGGATAAACGCTTGTGTGTATCTATAAAATTGTTGTTCCTAATGGTTAGTCTAGATCGAGTATGGATTAAAAAATCATAACAAATGCAGAACAACAAGATATTTGCTGGATAATACGTCATTAATCATTGTCACGTAACTATCTTAAAATATTATTAATATCTCTTACCTTCATACGATATTTCTGGAAGAGGAAACTCTCCATTGGTAAGGTTGTTCATCAGTCGAGCCATTCGTTGTGGTGGAAGTTCTCTGTCCAGTTTCAGCAGGATCCTTCCTCTTGTTTTTATTTCCTGTGGTATCATCTCTAAACTGATGCGATGTCCAATTTGTGGTCTAATTAGGTTGAAGGGCCATTTCTTTCAAAAAATCACAACGGCTCACATGGTCAAGTTTTTTATTTGTTTTATATATTACAAGAGCATTCACTCCTCCTACATTCAGGATATAAAAGAAGAGTGTTAATGGCCATCTTCGTGAGTTCCTCGAAGTGTCGTATTGACGACACATTTTGTCTAGAATGTCCACGCCGTACTTTGTTTCGTTGTAGGATGTAATGATCATGGGTTTTCGCTCATCACCTGTATTTGGAACGATTGCAGTGTTTCCATGCATAGTTGATATTGCTAACACAGCCTTCTTCCTCTTCGGCACGTACGATACTAATGTACAGTTTTTTTTAAAGCCAAACAAACTGCTTTTGACTTCTCGTGAGTTATCAGGTACAGTAGAACCTCGATAGTTCGACACTTTGTGGACTAACGGGGTGTCGAACTATCAAGATGTCGAACATATAGGGAGTATATAGATTTTAACACAAGGAATATTAAAAAGGCGAGTTTATGTTAAGATGGACGTGTAATTTAATTAACAATGTACAACTAAACAAATATTAAACTGATGAAACAAAATGTATCAACTTACATTGTTTTACAGTGCTGTACTTCTTCCTCTTAAAATAGTTAATGATTAAATGAATAAATGTAAAAATAAACAAACTCAATTCATAATATAGGCTAGATAAAAAACAAAATGTATATACAAAAATAAATTAATATGGGACAAACTATAACTTGTAACATGGTTACATCATGTTTTACTTTTTACAACGCAAAATAGTTTGTGATTTTTAATTGTTTTTCACTTTGGTTTCTTCGCCGAGCCGCCTCGTCACGTAATCGTCGAAGAAACAAAATGTCCATTCCAGTCGTCCCTTGTTCCTGTAAATACTGGATCGCTCCCTCGAAGAATTTTACACCTTCGCTGTGTGTCAGTTTTGATTTTTGAGTGGTATCTTCGTCGTCTTCTGACTCTTCCTTCACTATCCTCTCTTGATTTTAAAGCATCAACTATTTCTTCCTCTGAAGTTGGTCCGCTTTCTTCATCTTGTTCCATCCACTCGAAAACATCTGTAGGTGAAGCTTCTTCACAACCTGGGATTTTTTACCATTAAAGTGGCTAGCTCGTCATCTTTAATTTCTTCGTTGAACTCATTTCCCTGGTGGTCCAAGAGCTTCCTCCAAGAACGCACGAGCGTTAGGGGATTGAGTTCATCCCATGCCTGGGAAATCCAGCCAACAACATCCAGCATATCAATTTTTTTTAACTTATCCACTAATTCGACTCCTTCATCTAGGGCTTGAATGAGACATGAAAGGAGTTTCTTCCTATACAACTTCTTAAGCGTTACCAAAACTCCTTGGTCCATAGGCTGGCAAAGGGAGGTTACGTTAGGGGGCAAGAACATAGCTTTAATTTCTCCGTCTTGAATGACATCTACAGCCGGGTGCGTTGTTGCGTTGTCGAGGATCAAGAGTGCTTTCATTGGAAGGTTCTGGGACTTTAGATGCTTCTTAATTTCGGGCACAAACTGTTTGTGAAACCATTCGTTAAAAATTGCTCTCTGACATCCAAGCATTTGATTGGTGTCTGTAAAAAACGGGGAGGTCAAAATGGTCACCATTCATTTTAATATTTTTGAAGGCTCTAGGTTTCCTGGCCTTTCCTATCAGAGCCAATTTTAATTTATGAGTTCCTGTTGCGTTACTGCAAGCCAACACAGTAACTCTGTCCTTACTTTTTTTATATCCTGCTGCAGCTTTCTCTTGTTTGAGAGCCAAACTTTTTGTTGGGAGCATTCTAAAATTCAGACCAGTTTCATCACAGTTATAGATTTGCTCTCCACTAAGGCCTAATTCTTCAATCAAAGGCTTGAAATTTCATTTTAAAATCATAGTGAACTATCGAGATTTGCTGACAGTTTTTCTCCACAAATGCTCAATTGTTTAATACCATACCTCTTCTTTCCATCTGTCCAGCCATCCAGAGCTTGCTGTGAATTCAGGCTCTCCCTCTTCTTTAAAGTTTTGATAAAATTTCAAGGCCTTTTCCTGTAAAATCGGTCCTGAGATCGGTGTCCCTTTCTCCCTCTGAATCCTAAACCACTGGAAAAGAGCTTCACTTTACTTGTTCATACTCAGACCTCTTCATACTCCTCCTCTTGTCTAACGATTCTGAACACACTCTTTTCACACACCAAGACTCAATTTCATTTCTAGACTTCCTCCATCCAATCACTGTTGACCGACCAACGTTCAAATCACTCGCCACTTTCTGTACACTTTCACCTTTGTCAATCCTTTTTAGAGCATCTAATTTCATTTCCATCGTAACAAAGCACCTTTTACGTTTTTTATCTGACATTTTAAAAAACAAACAAAATTACAAAGCAGTTCAGTAACACCAACTACGTATGTCTAACGATCGTAAAACAGTAACGTTATCACGAAAGGAACAAAAAACCGCGTCTTAACTCCCCGCAGCGTCACGGAGCGAAACTGAGGTTGATCGACTAAGAATAGCGGGTGAGTCAGAGGGGGAGGGGGAGGAGGATGCCGCTATAACAAAGGGCAGTGGCGCGCGTTCCACCAATGGCAACAATGGCGGGCCCGTCCAAGGACAACCACTTGATCCCTGTCTGTCACGTGTTATTGTTGGTCACGGCTGGTGTCCGAATGATACGGACTGTCGAACTATCGAGTGTCGAAATTAACGAGGTTCTACTGTAAAAAAGTTTTTGGGGGCGAAACTTCAGCTTTGTTCTTTCTCAGAAATAGGCAATCATTGTTTATTTTTTTCTTCTTACCCGTAGCTTTATTTGCCAAGGGTACAGTTGCGAACCAGTTGTCACAGGTAAATATTTCCTATTGGTTCCTGAAATAGGCTGCATCCCAATCTCAAAACTAAGTCAGATGTCTTTGCTGCTTATTCTAAAAGGGCCTACTGGTTGCTTCCGTACATACACTTCAAGATTTGTAGTATAGAATGTTTGTGTTTGTAGAAACCGTAAGCAAATATTTTATCCCGTATTTAGCAGGTTTACTAGGCATGTAAACCCGAAAGGTGCAGTTTTCCTCCTCCTCAGCAATCCATCTAGCTGTTCGGTCAATGGTAAATGGTAGTCAGTTGGTTTGTTATGCATTCTTGCAATTGGAACACACAGCATCTCAAATACTTTCATCACGAAAAGCAGCAAGGTTGTCAACAGAGTTTGTTCTTTCATCTTCTGGTTGTGGACGTTATCAAATTTGCAGACATACGTAAAAAGAAATCTGTAAACCTCTATAGGCGTCTCATGGTTTAGATAAAACAGCCCTCTACTCACCGGTTCCTTGTGAATTAATCCCACATTTCAGAATAACGTTCTTCTTGCCAAGCCTTCAAAAAACCCCAGCCAAGGTATATTATACCAATCAACGCACGAATTTCTTCTCGGGAAATCAGTGGTGCCTAGCATCCCTTTTCTCTGTCAAACAGGTTGGAATTTTTCAGTTATGTTAAGAATGTATGGTGTAGGGGAGAGCTGGGGCAAAAACCGACCTTCCAAATAGCTTTGGGATTCATCAAAAAATATTAGAAAAATCTGTTAACACCGATTTTGAAACGATTTAAACATGATATATGAAAACTATGTTTGTTAGTTAACAAAAGGCTGAAAGAGGGTGTTTTTCATTATATCTTCTCGTAATTTTTTATTTTATGATTTTTTTTTTGAGTCAAAGCTTGCAAAGTGACAGTTTTGCCCGGTGTGAGTTTTAAAACCGAACTTCACCATGTGTAATTTTAAAATGTCGAAAAATTTTTTATTAAACAATTTTGTATGAAAAACTACAAATGGTTGTCGAAATAAAAGATAATGTTAAAAGTATGCACAGCAAATCACATTCAAAGTCATCGTCCCATCTCTTCGCAATTTTTGTACAATGCTTCATGAGCCCATCTCCCTGGCAGCTATCTGCTCTTATACTCTCTGCAACTGGATCCAACCTTCTTTGGCTTTTTGAGTTCAATATTAGTTTCGTTACAGAGAATATGCCACGCCTCCTTCTGGCCTTTTCTTCGTCTGAGTCTCGAAAATCGGAGGACTTTTCATCAGTTTTTTTTCTTTTTTATTTTTAGAAGTCAAGGATTTTTGTTTTGAGTTTAGGAGTTTTTCAGTGGATAGAGGGTTTGGATTTCTTTGGGATTGGTTTTTAATAAAATTGTTTCTCACTTGTCGATCGAAAGGATAAGATAGCTTTCTCGTTTAATGTTGTTTTTGACTTTTGCTTTACTTGTTTTTCCCGTGTGTTTTTCTTTTCCATTCTGTATCTTTTTGCTTTTGCAATCTCTTTTTTATTATTTTTTTCTTCCAATTGCTTTTTTGCAACAGCGGCCTCTAAACTCTGCTTTATAAGGCGATGATGTTAGAATTAGCCGTTTTTCCTTGCTTTTCCTACCTATATTTTTTTTTTTGCCTTATACTGCTTCTTGCGGGACAGGGCATATTAACGCCGTAGCGTGAAATTTTAAAAAAATGCTGTTTTACTGGTGGACCTGAGGACGTTTCAGAGCCCTGGGATAGTTGAGGCTATGAAGGAGGTTTTGATGGTAGGCACATTATGGAAACTGAGGAAGTTGATGCACTAATTTTTGGTGGAGTAGACGAGGTCAGCTTGCAGTGCTAAACCTGGAGAAGAGGTTGATGGCAGTGCTGGTGAGGCCGAGGAGGTCAGCTGCAGTGCTACCTCTGGAGCAGATGAGGTCAGTGGCTTCGGCCTGGAGCAGAAGGGAGGGTAGAATGGCAGTGCTGGCGTGGCCGAGGAGGTCAGCTTTGATTGCACTTTTACTGCAGGGTCTTTCTGCTAACCTTTTGCATGACAAACCTTTGCGAGTGCTACGTTCCTGGAGCAGATGAGGTCAGTGCTGCGCGCTGGAGCAAATGAGGAGGTTGATGGCTAGTGCTGGCGTGGTCCGAGGAGGTCCAGTCTGCAGTGCTACGTCTGGAGCAGATGAGGTCAGTGCTCTGGAGCGCCTGGAGCAGGAGGAGGTTGATTGGCAGTGCTGGTGAGGCGGAGGAGGTTATGATGGCAAGTGCTGGTTGAGGCTGAGGAGGTTCAGCTGGCAGAACTGGAGCTTCCCGCTCAGTTCGTTTTTCTGATGGAGCAAATAAATGGGTCTGGGAAAATGTCCTCTATTAAAAGGATATATTCCAGTGTTCAAGAAACCGTTGATAGCTGTTTGCATTATAGCTGCCTCGAGGAAAAATGCTCTTGCTCATTACGCTGAGCCAATCTGATATGATAGTCACGCTTCTTCCAGGGGTGAGCTAGATAGCCACTTTCTGACCTCCTGTTCGTAATATGTACTTATTGGGAGCCATACAAGTTACATCTAGGGTTTGGAAGTACGGTGTGGTTGTGTGTTGGTGGAAAGCCACAACAGTATCACGTTGTGTTCCCGGCGCCAGCTGGGGGGAAAAATTAGTTTTCCTAAGGCTCTTTGTCATGTGATTCATGTTCCATCCGTAGCAAATAGAAGGACTTAGGGTTATTGTCAGGTCTAGGATTTGAAAACTACAAAACCTTGTAAAACCATTACAACAAAAGCATTTTAGGTTTGGTTATCCATCCTGTGTCGTAGTGTAGCATGCAAATGATCCCGGAGGAGCTTCATTCCAATCAACAATGGATTTTTCCTTTTCCCTTGGGAAGACGAAACTTGAAGTTGGCATATACACTCCTGATGGCAATCTTATACACGTTTTCAGCTATCACAAGTATCTCCCCACGTTCAAGCCGATGATAGGGACTACCGACTTGCTTTTTTTTTTACCCCACGAAAGTGCCAACATCTTTGAAGGTTTGTTTGGCCTACTGTCAGTATTCGCCCGTTTCATCCATCGCCATTGTATATGTCACTATGAGGCTAGAATGTTGAACTTCTTATTTGTAAATTAATTCAAGTAGATCGAAGAATCGTTCCAACTGCAAACTTGTTAAATCCTTTAGCGCGAGCCAAGGACGTGGTTTCAGGTGATCTTAAGTGGACCAATTCTTGGGGGTGGTGCTGCGTATGAACCCCCATAATACCCAGTCCTTTTTACCGGCCATTTTTGTTTTTCTTGGTATGAAAGATATGTCTAATTTGGTTTTGCATCTGCAAGCTCAAATGCTAATGACCGAATGGTGGAGGGGTGGTCTCTAATCGTTAGGCCAAACAATCTTCCCTTCCAAAACGTAAGATGTGCTCGTACCAGTTCAGTTCCATTCTTGATCCGGAGAAAAAAACAGTCAAGTACCGCCCTAGACCCTTTTGCAAGCTGCTACTTCAGCAGTTTGATTGATTTTTGGCCGAGCCTTCTTTTACTCTGTCAATCAAAGTTGTTACGAGGGAACGATTGATGTCGCAGATGCGTGTAGTTGTAAGCCCATTCTTCCGTCAAGAACAGCTTTCAATTGCCTCTGTCATACCTTTCGAAAAGACCAGCTCTGTCTGTCGGTTTTTTCTTATTGTAGTTGCGTACCATTTCTGGAAAAAAAAAAAAAAAAAAAAACCACTATTGTTTGATTCAGAAAACGGTGCAGTTGGTTGAATATGGAGCCGTCCACATATTACGTCGTAAGCGTTCCAAGAGGTGAAGGTGAATGTTGCTTTACGTTATAAAGCGTTACGTTAGAAAAAAAAGGGCCTTAAGCATATGTACGTGATAACCAATATAGGGCCCTTTTAATGGTTATTTTTTAATCTAATTTGTGCGCCCCAATTCAAAAACCTATATGTTAAGGGCCTAATCTTATTTATTTTAAAGTAAAAAATACTTCTAAATAGAAAGGTAAGCCTTTGAGGTGAATAAACATAGCTTAGGTTACGTAATATATGGGCGCGAACCAAGAGTTCAAATATTATTGTTAATGATATTAAAAAACTTACAAATATTTACGGATAGGTTTCAGGCAGGAATACAAAAGTTTACCTGTTACAAGGCTATTATATATAGCTTTAAATTATTAATGAGACATGTTGTATTTTAAATTTTTG
>NW_025784214.1:0-25074 GCF_021130785.1 Homalodisca vitripennis
TTAATCACGGACATCTGGCCTAATGGAGCTGCTCATTCAAGATGTTCAAAGCCCCCTAGGATTAATAGATGCTTTATTAGTCTTTAGTCAACATATGACGAGTGCATCAATTGACTTTGTTAGAATTATATTAAGAAAAACTTGATCCTATCATACATGTAGGTACAGGAAAAAACATACAATTACCTGTAGGTAACAACACTATTACACTCTTAAAGATAATAACCAGACAAATCAGTAACAAACTAAAAATAAATTTAACAATCACCAAATTATGATGAATTAACATAATAAATCAAATCTAAAGCATTAAAGTTGTGGTATCACTGGCACTCATTCAACACAATAAAATACATTTATCTTATCCATCACATTCATTAAATGAACAGAGACCAGACAGTCAATAATGTAGGACTTTTGGACTTGTGTAAAACTGTTTTTATAAAATAATGTAGTATATTTTCATTAGTTTACTCAAAAGATTGTTCAACAGCAAACATGACGATCTACATGACAATCCTAACTTAACCTAAAATCAAGATGCTTCAATCAATAATTTGATATTTTCAGTCTTTTTGGTCATTTACTATCAGAAAGTTAGTTTCAAGACCATTCTAGGGGCTATTTACAAAGCTTGTTTCTCTTCTTTCAATAAACCATTACTTTCAAGTTTATACAGTTAAGGAGCGTGGTATCATCTGCATATAAGGTGATAAGGAAGGAACATTAAGTGTATTGATAGTAATAAAAAACAGTAAAGGACCAAGGACAGATCCTTGTGGAACACCAATATTCTATTGGTTTAAAACCAGATTTGTCACTGCCCCGGACAACCATTTGTTTTCTGCCTCTCAAATATGATACCAATAATTTAAGGTCATTGTTTTTTATACCCAACCTATAGAGTTTTTTTTAAATTAAGAAATCATGAATAATGCAATCAAATGCTTTGGTAAAATCCAATTAATACAGCAGATGACAATATTTTAACCTCAAAATTTAGTAATACTTGATTTGCAATATCTCTACTGTTTTAACTGTACTTTTACCTGGAATGAAACCAAACTGTCTTGATCTACCTACTTCGGAGTTGTCAAAAGTCCTGTTCAATTCTAAAAACAAGACTAGATTGAAAACAAATTTATTGCTGACTCAAGTTTAAAATTTTAAAGCCTGCTATAAAGGATTAACAAAAAAGCCAGTAGAAAACCAATAAGATTGTTAATTAATACAATGGGCTATAAAAGAGTGGTAAAACTGTATTCCACTGTCTAAGATTAATCCCGTCAAATAAAGGATCTTAGCGGCTAGAACCTCCATCACCGTATCCCAGAGAAATGACAACACAGGAAAAAATAACATCCACAATCGAGATCTGGGAATGTCCCTCATTACATCATTAGCAAAGCCTGTTATGCAACACTTGGTCTAGTGTACTTCTGCTATATTTACATTGTGTTCAATGGTTCTGTTTTTCCTTTTCCATAGCTTGTACTAACTAATTATACTACATAATATTTACCATAACATGTAAACAAAGAATTAAAAAACATGTTATTAATCATCCCCACATTTGAACAACAATTATTTCTGCGCTCAACTAATGTTTTACCACAGTAAAGTTTAAGTTCATTTTGTCAAAATAAAACATTATTTTCCATTCATCATGCTAATTATTTGTTGTTAACCAAGTTATAAAAATCAAACAAAACTGATAAAATATGCAATCATCACAGGACCATTAAATATTACTTAAATATCATTCTTTCCTGGCTGACTTTTTAAAGCTTTACCCAAATCGGTGCAATCTTTTCCTAGTCTTTATCTGTTGTCTATCAACTCTATTATTAACAGGACTAGGAAAAACCAGTAAATGTTTAAGTTAAAAATATATAAAAAATTATATAATTATATTCTAAGTGCATACAGAACACGTTGATTAATAGTATTATATTTTTGAATATATATATACACATTAAATTGTTATAAATGGCAATAGCCTTATTTAATTTCAATAAACATTGAATCACAAAAAAGTACTTGCTCCGCCAGGAGTCGAACCCGGATCTATCACTTGCCGGTGTGAATGTGCTACCCATTATACCACAGAGCGCTTACTTTTTCCGATTCAATTATTTTTTATTTGGCCGTATCTGTCTCATATGCGTTTAAATAAGCAAACTAACACACACACACACACACACACACACACACACATATACAGGGTGTCAATTAAGTCTGGAACCACTTTTTTAATTTTTGAACCATAATAAAAAGAAAATACCAAAGTTGACACGTGCTTACTGGTGATAGTAACGCACACATCTGCCCAATTACCTTACCGACCGGATAATCCCTTTTGGGGGACGGTCCACAAGGTGTCAGACATAATTCTTAAATAGCAGCATAGGTCAAGTTTGGTATCAAATTAAAGGTCTTACTTAGCAGAGTACAATGCTGCAAACCGGACTTCAAAAGGTGGATTCATTCAGTAGTTATAGCTATTTGAATTTTAAAACAATTGAACAATGTAAATTATTAAGTATTACAAGTAAACACCAATTTTTAAGTACCTGTGATCAAAGCAAGTGTTCAAAATGTTCCCCTCCCATCATCTGACCAATGTAGTAATCGAAGCCAGGAATCAATAATTATTACCAATAAACACAACTACTGTTAGAATGTGGAAGTGGCAGATTGAGTCATACACAGCATCCACAGAAACTTAACGTTTGGGCAGGTATTATAGGAAATCAAATTATGGGGGCCATTATTTATCAATGGTAATTTAAAATGGTGACTCGTATCTAGCAATGCTCCAAAATGAGATAATTCCTGCACTATAAGCTGCTCTTGGTCGACCAATTTCAGAGAATTTATTTCCAACAAGATGGCGCGCCACCACACTTTGCTCTCCTTGTTAGAGAATACTTGGATACAATATTCCTTCACAGATGGATTGGTGCAGTAGAGTGGCCTGCTCGTTCCCCTGATTTATCTCCGCTGGATTTTTTTCTTTGGGGATACCTCAAAGATAAAGTTTATCGTACTAAGCCTCGAGATTTGGCGCACCTAAGAAATCTCATAGTCCAAGGAAGCTCAAGATATTCCTCGTGACTACCTTCAAAATGCAGTGGATGGCTTTTTAAAACCGCCTAGGACATTGCCAGACGATGGTAGGGGAACATTTTGAACACTTACTTTGATCACAGGTACTTAAAAAATTGGTGTTTGTTTACTTGTAATACTTAATAATTTACATTGTTCAATTGTTTTTAAAATTCAAATAGCTATAACTACTGAATGAATCCACCTTTTGAAGTCCGGTTTGCAGCATTGTACTCTGCTAAGTAAGACCTTTAATTTGATACCAAACTTGACCTATGCTGCTATTTAAGAATTATGTCTGGACTCCTTGTGGACCGTCCCCCAAAGGGATTATCCGGTCGGTAATTGGGCAGATGTGTGCGTTACTATCACCAGTAAGCACGTGTGAAACTTTGGTATTTTTTTATATTGTGGTTTAAAAATTAAAAAAGAGGTTCCAGACTTAATTGACACCCTGTATATAATATATATATATATAGTAAGACTATCAAGCGATTCACTTCTAATTTGATTTATACAATTAACTGTATTTATTATCTATACAAATAAGAATTATCTATGGAAACCAATGAAGAGAAATTAAAAAAATATTTCTAAATATATTAATTTTTTTTCCAAGGATACAAGTGTCGTCTATCAAAGATTGTGCTGAGCACTGACGTACTTAGTGGAATTCTCTGATTTCAAGCTTTCAGAAGTGTAAGGGCCAACTGTGAATTCTTCTCATATCAAGGGAAATCTCTCAGTCAGGAAATCTCCCAGTCTTCACAAACAAGCAGAGCAAATTAGTGAGTAAAGAAAGATCTTAGTTAGCTAAAAACAAGATTTTCTAGTCTGTTTTTCTGAAGAGAGTGTACCACTCACTACCACTAACTACTCAAGACTGAAGGCAGCAGAAACATCGTCAGTAGAAGACTACTGCTTCTACAGGGTGAATATAATGTCAGGACCCCCCCCCCTCTACTTTTTTCTATAGGTAATATAAGGAGATATCCTTTGGGTAGTGGTTGCAATATGGAAAGGAAGTTTCATTTGATGATACTAAACATTTTTTGTGTTCCCAAAAATACGAAATTTTGGGGGCAACCCAAAAATTTCAAATGTAAAACACCTATTCAAGTTGACCCCCTCATTTTAAAGAGCATGAAAAAACTTAAATAGTGGTGAAAACCAGAGATCGCTATCTCTTTTCCAACAACATAGGCAATAAAAATTGTAATTAAGTCTTTACACCTAAATTTATTTTATTTGGGTACAGTTTCCGTGCTGCGTGGAAACAGGTTTATTGGTTGTGTTCTCAATGAGTGAGGCATGCAATGGACGAAGAATCCAATTTTATAAAGTAAACTGATAAGGAGTTTATTGTCAATGAGTGACTGGGCTTTCCCGGTTCAAAATACAGTTAGTACAAACTGGTCCATTCTTTGTTTCAATCTTGTGAGAACAGGTCATACTTGGACAGTAGTGGATTATCTTAGTGGATCATTATCATCCAGTGGTATCGTGTGGTTACTGTTTCCATGAAATTATTTTGAGAAGTTTTTAGTGTTATTACAATAATTTATTTAGATGCACTTTCGCATTGTAAGTTTTAAATAATATTATCTAACTAATACTGATTACGAGTAAAAATAGCACGTAGTACGAAGATAAAGTAGAAATGTTATTTATATTTGGGGCTTCTTCGAATGAAAATTATCATGAGGCAGACAGGCGGTTTTAATTTGGTACATCCTGATAGACCTGTGACAAGGAAATAATTAAGAACTTTAGTAAATAAAAGTTCCGAGAATTTGTGTACGGGGCAGAAGTTAAAACAATTAATAATCGGAGAGGACCAATTATGAGAATAAAAATAAAACAATGTGCAGAATGGCTGGGAAAGTGGGCAGGTAACAAGAGGTGAGAGGAGAATACAACACAAGTGATGGAGTTTTTAACAGTACCTTGGAAAACTCGCTGTGTGTAGAGATCCACAGGGGGAAAGCAGCAGCACACGACAGGAGTGCTTAGGCGCGACGTAATTGGCGCGTAGCGAACGGGCGTCACCGCTGGCCGGCCGCGGTAGAACGACGAATAATCCGCACTGGACACTGTCTTCTCCACTAATACCCTGAAATTACCTCCAAAGGAGTGTGGGAGGAGGATGGTAATGCACATTAAAGAAAAACACTTGAAAACAAAGTCAATACGAAAGGGTCGAGCACAAAGAGTGACCCACGAACTGTAGAGCTACATGGTCTCCGGCCGATGATTCCACTCAGAATGCCGGGAAGCGGCTCGCTCCAGGGGGCGCTATCGCCCTGGTTGGTTAGAGGGGTATCTGCTATTCGCCGAACGGGCAGCAGTCGCAAAGCGGAAGAGCGCCCAGAATACTTCAAGGACAGGACCCCTTTAAGATATCAGGGGGTGTGGCGCTGATTGGAACAGCGGACGACTGATTTGGGACCACGCTCCCTCTCTCTCTTATACCTAAATGCGTCTGGGCTAGATTATGCTTATCTATATTAAATTAAATATTGAACATAACCGGCGGCTTTGAATCATCAGGATTCAACAAATCAAAGTGGCATGATCGAGAAAGAACATGAGAAATAAAGCTAAAGAACTAACATCTTAAAACTAGGTCTTAACTATCTATCCTAAAGTGTTGAGATAGACTTAAGCTTATTGGTGACAAGAACGGCAGCAGGAACACTTTGACTGCCGGGCGTGGTGAAGGTACCTTGGGGGGTCTTGAGTTCTACCACACGCACTACACTGTCACGTCCAGGGAAAAGCTAAGTTTATTCTAGCGAGGGGCCAACACAGCGAGGGAGAGTCTTGTTGGACCAATACTAGATCGCCAACTTGTAAAATTTCGGGAGGGCCGCTCCCACTTAAGTCCTTTGCTGGAGGGAAATGGAGGTACTCCCTGCTCCAGCGTTTCCACACTCGCTGGGAGCAAGCCTGCACTAGCTGCCAATGAGCCAGCCTGTTATCCGGCAAATCTGCAAGGTTGCGTTTCGGGCACAGCCACTAGCGGCGCTCCAATCAGGAAGTGCCCCGGAGTGAGAGGTTGTAAATCGTTGGGGTCACTGGAGAGCGCAGTAAGCGGGCGGGAATTCAACATTGCTTCCACCTGGCAAGTGAGGGTGGTAAATTGGGCAAGAGTGGGAACATAGGTGCCCAGAAGAACTCTTTTCAAGTGAAATTTTGGCGCTCTTAATGGCGCTTTCCCAGAGGGGCCGCCATGGTGGGGAGCTGCAGGGGGGTTAAAATGAAAGTTAATTTTCTGGCCGAGGGAAAAAATTGGTGAATTTGGAGCTTGCCAGAGGAAGTGATTTAGTTGCTGTAAAGAGTTTCTCGCACCAAACAAAGTTTGTACCACAGTCACTATAGATGTCGGTACATAGGCCCTCTACGGTGAAACAAAACGTGTGAGTGCGGCTATAAATGCGTCCGTGGACAGATCAGTGGCGACTTCTATATGTACAGACTTAGTCACTAGGCACACAAAGAGACAGATGTAAGCTTTAGTGTGTCGGATAGAGCGGAGGTTGTGATGAATCTTGACGTTGAAGGGACCACCATAGTCAATGCCTGTCGACTAAGAAAGGTCGAGCGGGAATTATGCGGGCTTTGGGTAGATCACCCATGAGAGGGAACAAAGGCTTGGGTCTTTGTTTAAAGCAAGGGAGGCATTGAAAAAATGCGCGAGCGCACCACACTACGAGCAGAGAGAATCCAAGACATGCTGGGCTAAAAGGGACATGGTTAATTGAACCCCTGAATGTAAGTTTTGTAGGTGAGTGTGGTCTATTAGTAAGTTAACAACATGGTGAGATTTAGGCAAAATACAGGGGTGGCGCACTTCTTCCGTCAAGTCAGCAAGCTTTAGTCGACCACCAACACGGAGGAGTCCTTCAGCATCAATGAAGGGAGCAAGGCGCTGTAGCTTGATGGAGCAGTTCTTGTTGTCTCGAAGGGCTGCCAGGTCATCAGGAAAAGATTCTCGTTGAACTAATTGGAAGAGGCGAAGTTGAGCAGCTCGCACCTCGACGACAGAAAGAGGACCCACATGATGTTCTTGCCGGCGGCTATGAGAGACAAACCGGAGGAGATACGCCAACACATGGAGCAGCTTGGTCCAGGAGGAGAAACGAGTGAGTAGATCCCAAGGAGGCTGGGAGAGGCTGCAACGAAGACGGACAGCGGAACGGGCTTCAACTCGTCCAAGGAAGAATCATCGAGCGGAGAAAAACTGGAAGTGGGCCAATCTGGAGGAGGTAGTTGGCAGCCACAAGGGTCCGTGCCACCAAAGAGTGTGATGAACAAGTTCCGAAGGGAGGATCCCACGAGAAGCACAGTCTGCAGGGTTGTCAGCCACTAGACACATGACGCCAAGAAGAGGGAGGAATGAGCTCTTGGATTTGAGCTACACGATTCGCTACATACGTTTTGAGGCGGTAAGGGAGAGTATGTATCCAGGACAGAGTCACAGTCGAATCACACATACCACAAAGTTGTAGAGTCAATACTTAATACACTGGAATACTGAGACTGTACATAATGAACTAAATTAGCCAGGAGGTGAGCCGCGCACAACTCTAATCGCGGCAAAGTTACTCGTTTTAGCGGGGCAGCACGAGTTTTTGAAATTATTTGGGTCACACTCACTTCACTATCAGTGTTTATGCACCTTATATACACAACAGCGGCGTAACCGGTCTCGGATGCGTCCGAGAAACCATGTAGTTCACATGAGCTAGAGGGGGTGGCCATTATCGGCCGAGGGATCGACACTTCAACAATGTTTTTTAAGTCGATCACAAAGTCTCGCCCATTTTAGCGCGAGGTCCGGAGACAAGGGTTCATCCCAAGATACACCGGAAGTCCACAAACACTTGCATGAAGCGCTTTGCTATCATTATGCAAGGGGACAAAAAACCGCACGGGTCGTAAATCCGACGCGATCAGACTTAGCACTTTCCGCTTAGTCGGGGCATCACATGTGAAGTTGAGGTTATATTTAAAACAGTCTGTCACAGGTGGACCAATGGATACCTAAGATGGAGAACAGAGGGTCCGACGAAGGTTGAAGAAACACAGGGGATTCTTGATGAGAGGCAGGCAATGGTTGAAGTAATTTTGGGCAATTAGAAACCCATTTCCCTCAGTTCAAAGCCGCCTAAGCGGAGAAGCTCGATCAGCTGATGTTGAAGTTGGAGAGCTTCGTCTTCAGTGGACGCTCCGGCTATCAAATCGTCCACATAGCTATGGTGTTTCAGAATGTGAGCTGCCTGAGGGAAATTGGAACCTTCATCTTGTGTCAATTGTCGGAGAGTTTTTATGGCGAGGTAGGGTGAACAGTTCATACCATACGTCACCGTGGTCAGCTGGTAAGTAGAGAGCGGAAGGGAGGGGTTTTCACGCCAAAGGATGAGCTGAAACCTTTGGTCGTCTGGATGAATCTTAATTTGGCGGTACATCTGCCGGATGTCGCACGAAAAAACAAAATTTTTCAGCCGGAAGTGGAGAAGGATATCACAAATATTATTTTGTAACTTTGGACCGGTGAGAAGTACGTCGTTGAGGGATAGGCCTGAGCCGGTCTTGGCACTGGCGTCAAAAACAACACGAAGCTTGGTAGTGCTACTATACTCTTTCACTACCCCATGATGTGGGAGAAAATAATGCGGAGCAGATAAATCAGGATGGGGAAGACATTTCATGTGTCCGAGCGCCTCGTACTCGGTCATGAACTCGATATAGAGCGCCTTCAGGGGGGAGTTATTTCTGGCGTGGATCCGCCTCTCCATAGACTCCAGGCGATGAGCGGCGGTTGACCTTGACGTTCCCAATTTAGTGTGGGCGAGGTTGTCAACAAAGGGAAGCTTGACTACATAGCGACCTTCCGAGTCACGTGTATGCGATGTCTCAAACAGTTTATCACACGCGATTTCTTCTTTCCGATTTTTTACTACAGATCGGAAGTTCTTCCTGTGTCCAAAATCGTTGAAGGGAGGAGTGGAGGTCAGTATCTGTGGTCGAGAGGAGAGAGATGGCGAGATTAGAGGTTCTTTTGCGCGGTAGAGAGACACGGCGCACTTCCAACAATCACATATCCAAAAATAGTGCCAAGAGCAGAAGGCATATTCGCCCCGAGAGAGTGTCGCTCATTGGTAAGCAGTTGAGGGAAGAGAGAGTTGCCGATGAGGACATCGATTGGACCAGGCTTGCCAAAGGTCGGGTCCGCGAGAACAAAAGATTTTGTTCGCATGAGTACTTCCGGGTTAAGTTCTACCCGCGGAAGTTCGAGAGAGATTTTTTCCAGTACATGGAAGGAATGGTTTTGGGCAATTAAGTGTCCCGATAATGTTTCAAGATTGAGATCTAGTGACCCTCTGGTGTTAGTCATGTTTTGGGCTAACCCAATGACAGTGAAGTTAGAAGGCTGGCGACGTGAGCCTAACAGCTGAGCAGCACGCTCAGAAACAAAGTCGGACATACTGCCAGAATCCAATAAGGCGCGGAAAATATATGACTGGCCATTGTGGGCAGTGAGTTTGACCAGTGCTGTACAGAGCAGCACGGTGCTTGTTTCAGTGAGAGAGGTGGAGCGCGCGGCACAAGTCAGTGTTGTGTTGACAGCTAGCGGGGGGGGGGGGGGGGTAGAGGCGCAGTGGCGGAAGAGCTAGGCCTATCGGCACTGTTATTAAAGTGCAGAAGCGAATGGTGTTTCCTGTGGCAAGTCGAACATGTGTTCTTGGATTTGCACTCTTTAATCGGATGATTTCCCAAGCATGAAATGCACCGCTGGTTACCTTTAACGAGGTTGTACCGCTCATTAGGAGACTTGTCCTTAAACAGAGGACATTGGTAAATTTTGTGCCCAGATTTCCGGCAACAAAAACAAAGAGCTTCGTAGTTTGAATTAATTTTAGCGTCAGTAGCTAACAAATTCATTTGCTTGGGGGAGGCGAACTGAACACGCTTTTCAACCCTCGGTCTGGAAGAGGTAGACAGTATTTTCGTCTCAGAGTGGGTGTGAAGGCTAGCGTCTTCAATCTGGGAGCATTCCAGATTTAAAAATGTTATAATCTCCGTGACCTTGGGGAGGGAATAGGAGGCGGCGAGCGTCGGAGGGCGCCAGGGCTCTCTCTTTGGGACTCACGATACTGTTCCAATTTCTGGACAGTTTTGCTGTCAAGTTTTGCGCAACAAGTGAGCTGACAATAGAGGATTATCAGAGGCGATATCACAGTCCAGGGCTTTCAAGGACTCTGAATGTTCATAAAATGTTGTTATGAACGCTCTAAGTTGTTTAGCATTGTTGCTAGCGACTGCGGGCATGTCAAGTATATAATTTAGATGGAGAGTAGTGAGGCGGCGTATGTTATGATATCTGTCCCGCAACAACTGATAAGCAATGAGGTAATTGGCGGGGGTGAGATTGAGCGACTTCACTAAGTTCAGAGGTTCGCCTTCCAATATGCTCAGTAAAATACTGGAACTTAGCGACGTTAGAGAGTGAAGCACTGCGGTGTACTGTAGTGTCAAACAGGTTGATAAATGAAATCCATTTCATAGGAGAACCATCAAAACGTCTGTAAGTTTAATTTAGGCAACTTGACTCCAGTTACCGTCATGGGGAACAACGCGGGATGATCAGAATGTGATGACGAGGACGCGGGGGGGGGGAATGGGGAGTTGTGGGTTCAGTGACAAGATGAACCTCGATCAAGCTAGAAATAGCGACATATAGGTCGTTAACCTCATCCTGATCTTTGGAAAGAGTATCTTGATCCGCTGCTTCACTGTCACCTTCGATGACACGTTGAAGGTTAAGTTCAAAGTCCGCGCGTTTCTTCTTTAGTTCCGCGAACACTGTGTTTAATTGTCTGATTTGAACTGGTGTCAAAGGTGGAGCGCTGGTAGTGATTTTCGTGACGGTTTCGTTAAGAGAAGCAAAACGAGATTTGATAAGATCTGTTGATTTACGATAAGTTTCGTATTTGAATTCCTTGGGAGCCATTGTGATATCGAAAGGGGCAAAGCAGTTTTACAAATGAGAATTACCAAAGGTTTCCCGATAGTGCCACAAAACAATAAAATGAGACAATTAACAAAGATAATTTAAAAAACAATGGAGGGATACCGTAATGTAAACAAATCAATGTAAGCGAAAGGGGGGAACAAGTTAAGTTGAGATAAGACAAAATTAGATTACATTAAGTGCCGGTATGTCCACCTAAGCTACCTTAATAGCTAATCTAAGTAACCAATGTTATGTAACCCTAAGGCGAGAAAATATTTTAAATGGAGCAATTATTAGTAAAAATAATATAAGAGAGACAGTGATAATTGTTATTAAACAATTAAGTAACCCGTGAGAGATATCCTAAGTTAATCAGGTTGATAAAGAGACACAATGTAGAGAACGGTGAATGAACCTTTTAAAATAAAATTGACAAAATACAATGGAGTGTAGAGAAATAAGTAGCTAATATGTAGGTTAGAGATAAGAAATGTTGCTTTCACTAATTTGGCAAGAGTACACCATAGAATTGACCTACAATCACCAATACTATCCATCAGAGAGTTAATCTAACACTTCTTAACATAATTTACGCTAGAACATGAAACAACAATGATATAATTGAAATGAAAAGGAGAGCAAATCAGTTCAAGTTAAATCTTAAATTGACATGAGAACTTAGAATGGCAATTAATTGGTTGCTTATTTAACAAGTAAATTACAATGGAACAAAGCGAAATGTTATTCAATAGCAAATTGAATAGTGAGCAATATATTGCTTTAGAAACAATTACAAGGAACAATTAAATTTCCACTAGCACAAAGTTACATTAATGGAATGGAGAATTATTGTGAGTTAATTAATACTATCAAAGAAAGAGTGGTCAATTAACTAAACCAGATATTGCCCTGTTGTTAACTAAATACATTACTAGTATATTACTAATGTGAGAGAGAGTATGGGTGGACTCGTGTCCGAGTCTCTATTCAGAGATATAAACAGAGTTCCGTTACGGCGAGAGAAATGCAGTATCAAAAACCGGTACAGCTGACTGCAGCGGAGGCCGTGCATTCAAGTATCGATCGGGCCATCAGCTGTTGAGGCACAGGGGCGGTCGTTTAAAATTTAGACTGCCTACGGACAATTACGTAATAGTTGTTGACGTCAACGATCCAGTTGCGCGAGAGAAGAAACAATGTTACCAGTACAACACGTTCGCAGCGCCACCATACAAGCCGGTAGCGTCGGTACGGCAGATTCAAAATGGCGTAACGACGCCTGTTACAATTAATTAATTACAACAAATTACTGTAATCTACAGGACTGATTCACAATAATCCGGCCCGGAGGACCAAAAATGTACGGAGGCAGGCAGAAGTTAAAAATTAATAATCGGAGGACCAATTATGAGAATAAAAATAAAACAATGTGCAGAATGGCGGGAAAGTGGGCAGGTAACAAGAGGTGAGAGGAGAATACAACACAAGTGATGGAGTTTTAACAGTACCTTGGAAAACTCGCTGTGTGTAGAGATCCACAGGGGGAAGCAGCAACGACAGGAGTGCTTAGGCGCGACGTAATTGGCGCGTAGCGAACGGGCGTCACCGCTGGCGGCCGCGGTTCTAGATTTTAGAACGACGAATAATCCGCACTGGACACTGTCTTCTCCACTAATACCCTGAAATTACCTCCAAAGGAGTGTGGGAGGAGGATGGTAATGCACATTAAAGAAAAACACTTGAAAACAAAGTCAATACGAAAGGGTCGAGCACAAAGAGTGACCCACGAACTGTAGAGCTACATGGTCTCCGGCCGATGATTCCACTCAGAATGCCGGGAAGCGGCTCGCTCCAGGGGGCGCTATCGCCCTGGTTGGTTAGAGGGGTATCTGCTATTCGCCGAACGGGCAGCAGTCGCAAAGCGGAAGAGCGCCCAGAATACTTCAAGGACAGGACCCTTTAAGATATCAGGGGGTGTGTGGCGCTGATTGGAACAGCGGACGACTGATTTGGGACCACGCTCCCTCTCTCTCTTATACCTAAATGCGTCTGGGCTAGATTATGCTTATCTATATTAAATTAAATATTGAACAATTTGGTTCCATCAAAGAAGCCCCACGCTCAGGTCGGCCTCCTTTAGGCGGTGACAAACAGTTTGAAATTATTGCACAATTTGTTGAAGATCCGCAGCAGTCCACCAGATTAGTACCAAATCTTTGTGATGTTTCCCAAATGTCTGTTGTAAAGTTACTGAAAAAAAAAATAAATTTTCACGCTTATAAAATTAAGCTTATCCATAAGTTAAAACGAAGACGATCCAGACCATCGTCTACAATTTTGTGAAGAAATGAAAGCACTAATTTTCTGCTCATCCATTGTTTGTTCGAAACGTTGTGTTTAGTGATGAATGCAGTTTTTCGTCAATGGAAATGTGAACAAGCACAACTGCAGGTACTGGAAAACAAAAAATCCCCATGTTTTCCGTGAATCTCACACCCAGTCCCCAGAAAAAGTTAATGTGTGGGCCGGGATTTTTGGGAATCACATTATAGGACCAATTTTTATTAATGGGAATCTCAATAGTCAACTCTATTTGGAAATGTTACAAGAATAAATTTTTCCTGCAATAAATACTGTTATTAGGGAGAATCAACATGAATTTGAAGAAGAAATCGTTCATTTTCCAGCAAGATGGTACCCCACCACATTATCATCGTGCTGTATGACATTTCCTGGGAACTCAGCTACGTGGTTAGTGGATTGGTAGGCGTGGTGTAATAGAATGGCCTGCTGGGTCTCCGGACCGACCCATGGACTTTTTTCTATGGGGTCACATAAAATCCATAATTACAAAACACCAGTAGCAAAAATCTTGAAGATCTAAGAAACAGGATTATTGATTCTTGCAACCAAATACCACCTCAGACTTTTCAAAACGTCAGAGAGGCGGTTACCCCATGCTTGTATCACTGCCAAATAGTAGGAGGGGCTTTAGTTTGAACATTTGATTTGACTTCGTGACGTGGTGTGGGTTATTAAAATTGTTCTGGTAATACTGGCTATTATTTCGGATTAGGAAAGAGATAGCAACCTCTGGTTTTCACCACTATTTAAGTTTGTTCATGCTCTTTAAATGAGGGGTCAACTTGATAGGGGTTTACATTTGAAATTTTTGGGTTGCCCCCAAAAATTTAACTTTTTTGTGGGACACAAAAAATTTTCAATATCATAAAATGAAACTTCCTTTCCATATTGCAGCACTACCCAAAGGATATCTCCTTATATTACCTATAGAAAAAAGTAGAGGGGGGTCCTGACTTTATATTCACCTGTATACACATCTATCAGCTTCTCACCTTAAGATCGACAGAAGAATGTCTGATGCTGTGGTCGCCAAAGTGATGTTAAAAATAATTATTAGTATATATTTTGACATGTTATTCTTACACAATGTTTTTCAATTAAAACTGTAATGAAAAATTACCCTAAACAGTTAGTTTTTTGCAAAGTATAAGTTCATCAGAGCTAACCCATTGCAAAAACCAATCCATTAATATTTAGGGTTTGGATTTTCCAAACATGAAGTATGAGGTATTTGACCACATTTTATATATAATTATCTTGAAATGTGAATTATAGTTTTATTAATAAAAAAGTCTTGAAGGAGTAATGGAATTATATTATTTTCATAAATCATGCATATACAATAAATGTGAAGTTACAAATTATAATTTGGAAATAGGAATATCCTAATTTTTTATTTATAACATGATATCTTAAATAAGCTTTTAAGTCATTTGTGGTTTTAATGAATAAAAATCTGAACATGTTATTATTGGATTTCAAATTTATTTTCCTCAAAGAATTATATTTTTCCAATTACATCAGAAAAGAGAGGGTGAGGTGGAAGTCAAAAATTTGAAAGGTTAACAAGTTGAGTTACCTCAAATTAATGGTCCAGATGAGAAAATTCAACTTGCAGACTATGGAATGGCTACAGATTTAAACTTAAATAAATTCTAAATCCAATTTACACTGTTTGTTGGATGGAAACAATAAAATTCAATGACCTCTAGTCTTTTACGTTGTTCTTTTATGATAATGTTAATGTGTAAAATTCTTTAGTCCTCATTAAAAAAATGTGTTTTGTAGTTAAAAATAAAATGTTCTTTTAGTTGGTTTAGGGGAGACCTAAAGTATTAGAATATCTCCCCTCCCTACAAAATGGTAACTATTCCATATGATGTGGGCAGAAATACTTCGTCTTCCACAAAATACTGAATAAACTTGTTACTCGAAAAGCAATGCCCGTGCTTTGTTACTTTAATTAGATTCACGAAACTCAATTAATTTTAAAAAGTATAAATTTTTTATAACACAGTATGCTGAAGCTGAAACTTTGGGTATGTCTCACATTATGTTATGTATTAGCATTCAAGATGAAACTTCATTGGTTACGAGATTGCCACTGAATACACAGCTTTATAACTTGCAGCTAATCCATGTTTCACAGGATTATTTGTATAGTAAGGAAAGGTTTGAATTTTCTTCAATATGAGACATAAATATTAATGAAGTAAATCCCGAGGCCCAAGGAAAGACAAAGTGTTAACCAAAGCTCAGTTTTTATTACCGAAAAAACATTCTTTGTCACAAGAACGGTGTTATTCAGTCTTTCCAGCATAACTAAGGTAATATATTCTGTATTTATGCTAATTAATACAATTAAACATTGAAAACACATTCAATTCTTTTGGTATAAATATCTTTTAAAGTCACTACTTATACTATTAATTGATTAAAAGTCTTCTTTTTTTTAAAGTCAGATCTAACCTGAGCAGATATAATATCCCCCAATTAAAAAAATACTACAAATTATTCATTGACGACTAGCAGACTTTTATCATAATTGACTAAATCAATTTCGTTACTGCGCAAAATAACTGCTAATTTGGCAATCATTAACTAAAATAGAATAAATGGCTTGAAGAAAACTTCTTTCTATGATTAATACTCAGATGAACTCAGTTTTCTTAACAAATCAAATGGGTAATTTAAAATCAAAGAAACATTCAATTTCAATAATACAATACATGACAAAAATTATTCATGCTTTGGTAATTAACAATTTTGTGACCAATGATGTTTCCAAAGAGTAAGAGTATACCTGTAACCCGTATCTTCATTAGATCAAATGATAAGCTCCATATAGACTTGATTTGGCTGGTGTTGAAACCAATGTGCCAACTCATTAAAATACTGCCTTCTACATATTGAAAACATGTTACAACCGTTCCATGTGAGTTATAGAGTTTAGGTGAAGCATCGCCATTGTTAATTTCTTATCAAACAAGGCCGGTTAATATAATATAAAAAAAAAAAAAACAGCAAGATACAAAAGGTGTTTACCTACCTCTTCAACTGGTTCTGCTTCAACTTTCTCTGCATCTTTACGTAGTTTATCAAATATGAAGGTTGATGATGGTATCAGCACACACAGCCGCTTCACAGGAACTTCTTTATCAGTTAAATTGTTCTCGTTTTGATAACGAACGATTTTGTCATACAAACCTGTAGAAAAATAATGATTTTACAATATGTCTAATACATTGATCTCATGCCCTCGTCTGACTTATTCTGAGACAGATACTATTCATCAAAAATTTAGTAAACTGTAGCTCATAAACAATTTATTAAAAAAAAAAATACCAAGAATAAAAACTGTTTAAAATGTATATTCAAAAATTGTAAGAAAATTTAGGTGATTTCATAGAATACAATCGTTGGATATATTAAACTATGATACAGAGCTTTATGTGGAGCCGTATCAGTATTGGAATTAAAAACATATATTCATATAAAGTTTAAATTAGAAGTATATAATTTTTGCTTATTAGTAACACACATCTGCCTGTATTGGGACCATGATGACTAAAGACAGTTAGTAAAACTGTTCTGATATCCTATGTGGGTAGACTACAAGTAGAATAATGTGAATTAATAGTTTTATAGATATAGTGATAACATTACGTGGTAAGCAATCAAACACTTTCAAGGTCAGCCACATTTCAGGGTGTAACACCCAAAATCCCAAACGCATGCTAGTGTATTTATTTAGCATCACAATTGTGGAATTTAATCAATTATATAAAATACAAACAATTTTTTGTATGCAGATCAAGATGAACTTTTTTAAAAACAGTCCTTAATTAAAAAAAAAACATTCTGTTTAAGTTTGAATTTTATACCTTTATTTAATTTAAAAGATAGTTTTTTCCTAAAAAACAAAGATGATGAACTAAGCAAGATCGGACTACTTTATAAGGAATTTCTTACCTAGTTTGACCTTACAAATCAAATGAAGTTGGATAATTTGTGGACACCCTATACTAAAACTATATGAGTTTTGCAGTAAGTTTAACAGTGTTATAGGTAAGTTGAAGCAATTTATTTATCTCTAATAACACATACACCAAGATATACAAAGTTAACTTCATTTTGACACACGGGACTGCAGCCAGTCAAACTATGCGGGATGTCAGGATGGCATGAAATATGCTTAAAACAAAATTTAATATAAAATAAAAATAACAACACTAAATCATTCTAATACCACACTATATGTACGTGGATGTGTAATAATAATTTTAATTCAAATATTGATGTAGTCTAAATCACCTGGAGTAATGATCTTCAAATATCCATAGAAAAATCCTCGTGCCATACAACTTCCACCACTAAACCTGGAGCTTTCTTCCAGTCTATATGATTCCAGCACTGGAACAATCATCCTTGAAAAATCAAAACAAGACCTTATTTAATTAATGCATGTATTTTTAGAATTAGGACATTACAATTATTGCTTGGTTAAACCAGCTGAGACCAAATCTGAGTGCAATGTTAAAAAAATAGTTGAAACAGAGGAATGTTGGGAAAAAAAACTTTTTTTATTAAATAAAATAATACAGCACAGTACTTTTAATAATTATGAAAAATTACTTTAAATATTTTCCACATCATGTATAAAACTGCAAAACTAATGTATTTTTTTAAAAAGGAAGTTTGTACCTGTTATTGTGTCCAGCTTCGAGTACCATTTACATGTTGCATAGACATGCAATCTTTTTTCAATGTTAAAAACTCAGCCAGAGCTGTAGCGTCCTACTCAAAATAGATAAAAAATTAAACTCCTCTACACGATATGTTGCTTATGAATTAATCAACTGTTAGCTTTTTAGCAAATCTCTCATCTCTACCAATTTCACTGCTGTTAGTGTATAGAACATTCAAATTTATAAACGTCTTTCTTAATTACAAACTATTATCTTATTATTGTAATCATTATAAAACTGTCGTTAACCCTTTGAACAGTAATCCCACAACGAAGTTGGGAGCACGCTACGTACTACTTGCAGTAATCCCGATAGCCATGTGGGAGGCGCTATTGCGTGCCAAACAGTTTTCACAAAAAATCTTTCATATGAATAATCTAATCACTCTGTCCCTGTCGTATACTTATCATTAGGCTATACAAGTATGTAAACACATATATGTATTATCAATAATAAAGAGTTAAAAAGCGCTCATGTGATCTGAGTTTGAATTTAGTTATTATCTCGGAAGGGATGGGGGCGATGGCATCATCGAAACTCACATGATGGCCAGGGACATTTCTGATCAGTACTTTCCCAACCCAGAATCCACGGCTCACACCATTTAACTTTTCAAATGTCAGATCACCAAAGGCAAAATTGACAAAATTTAAATACAAAGAATAAAAAATCCTAAAGTATGTTACACATGCGATAGATGAGGTCATACAGCTAAACAAGCTGAAGCAAGCAATCAATGGCTGTTTATCTATATTACACACCCTGTGCAGTATGGACAAAACACAAATGCTGGATGTAGAAATTCATTTGGCTCGCATTGTGCTCTACTATGAAGAAGTTTATTAAAGTATAGTATCGCATCTAAGTTTTTAGAATTTTCAAATAACAAACATTCCCACTTCCAACTTACTATACCGTATTTAAAATGTTGTTACTTCAGTATTATCCATTAGGCCCACTATTTTGGAAGACTTTTTTCTTACTTAAAAATCTACATTATTAGAAAGAACAGACATTTTTTGACTTACTTATAAAAAAGTTAACGAGTGCTCACATAAGCTGAGCTTGAATTTTAGGTACCACCTCAAGGGATTGTTTTTCTCCAGAAGTACGGGGCCTCTGAAGCCCACATTTTCCAATTTGGTACTTTCCCAATCTCAGACTGCATCCGTCATTAAGGTGTCACCCGCAAAAGAAAAAACATCCCTTGAGATAGAACCCAAATTCAAGCTCGGGATTACTTGAGCACTAAAGGTTATTTTTAACTTTGGTACTACTAATAAGTCAAATAACGCCCGTTCTATCTAATAAGTTAGTTTTTTTTTTAGAATCACGGTATGAAAACTCTTTCAAAATTAGCAGCCTCCCGGATAATAGTAACATGTTGAGCTGTTAATAATTTATTAAATTTTAGATTATTGTAATCCTTTTTTTATTTAAATTCTCTTTATTCTTAACATTGTATTTAGTTTACTCGTTTGAGTGTCCTTGCTCTTTGGAGTAAACAAGCTAATCAAAGGTAAGAATACACAAACTTTTTACTTCAAATGTACACTAAGACTGAATTCACAAATATTATTGTTAAGCTTACCCACTGGTAGTAGAGACCCAAAGCAGGAATTTGGAGACATATCAAAATGTCCAAAAATGAAAATTGTACATTCAGGAAAATCCTGAGTGAAACTGAAAACATACAATCATTAAATGAGCAAACGATGGGACATGTCTTCGAGGAACCCAACCTACAAAAAACAAACCTCATCATGCTAATATTCTTAGTTTTGTACATACAATGATACATAAATATATTGTTTTATTTAAAATTTAGTTAGGTATCAGATATTTTCAAAAAAATTATACGAAAATATAACCTATGATGAAAATATATCAAAAGTAGATCATTTATAAATTACACATTTGCATACCCGTAAGTTACATTCATAAAAATTAGTACCATATTAAAAGTTAATTTTTTTTACCAATATTAATAGTTACAGTAATAGCAACTCAGAATTTATTTTGATCTTTTGTGTTAGGATTTTAAATAAGTTAGTTACTAGTACTCAAATATGTTTATTGAAGAATAAAATTCTTTTATTGCAGGATACAATAACACGTATTGCATTATAAAAGTCAAGTAATAATTTTGACATACAAACCACAATTTCTCATTCAAAACTTAACATCATAAGATAAATATAAAACATCTGTAATTATTTTCAACAGTATTTAGTATTAAGTATAGAAATTCTCCTATCTTGATGAACAAAATAACATTATAACTCATCACTGTCAATGGGAGAAATGCATTTGTTTCTTAAATTTTATAATATCTGAAGTTTTTGGGTTGAATAGTCAAAATGTTCAACCTCAAAGGTTGGTTCAACATTCTTCAATTGATTTCTCTTGATATTTTTTTATGTTACAAAGCATAGGAAATGTTTGTTCACACAAATAAGTAGTACAAATAGGGACTAGATGTTTGAGGGTTACATTTGCTAAATATGTGAATCCCAACCGGACAAGAAACCAAAAAATGACACAAATCGTTCTCTTCCTTGAAGATTATTTTCCATGCCCTACTGCAAGACAAATCTACCAGTTGATCTTGTTCATTTTCAGAGAGGTTAGTAAGGCTGGCAACATGTTGTTTGAAAGGGTTGTCTTGTCCATTCTTTGCATCTGGTGCAAGAAAATACTTCCTTAATGTACTTACTAAGCTTGTATGTTCGACAATCATGTCCTTGAACCTTAACAGAGAATTTTTCAGATTTGGTTAGAAAACTGTTGTAACACAGGGCAGTGGTGTGTAAGAATTTTCTTTCAAACCTCGATTTGCCCACAACTTCAGTTTTCAATCATTGCTTCTATTTTGTCTTCTACTACAAATATGTTGGTAACTTAGTATCAGGTCCCTGCAACTTCATGTTTTAAATCATTCCAAATGTGTAAATAAACCTGGGAAGTACGCAATTTTGCATAGTCATGAACGTTTTCTCTTAAAATTAACTTTTTTGTATTTTCGATCAAACGTAAATATTCTTACTTTATCAACTAATTAAAAAAATGTGTGAGAACGTTTCCTCGAGATAGACAGCAAACTCTGTACGTAAAAACAGGTGTCTATGCTTACTTCCCATTTTCTGACAAAGCTTGGAAAAAATGTAAGAGTTTAAGGGTAGTTAAAAATTTTTTTCAAATACAGCTTTAAGCTCACTTTACGTATTTCCTTCACTACCAGTGCTTCTCTATGTATTGAACGGTGTGTCCACTTGACATTCGGCACTTCTTGCCATCACCCAGGTCATTAATCCAGTTTTGTGACCTGCCATCCCTCCAGCTCAATAGCTATGTTTACACTTGTGCGATTTTGCGTGCGTTTGAGGCATGCTGCACAGCGCATGCGCTAGCGCACGTGACGCCATGCGGAGAAGAATGCTTGTTTTCCGGGAAAACAGTCTTCTTTCTGAATCGCATGCTGCAAAGCAAGCAGTTCCATAATTTTGGATATTCGTGCGTCAAACCGTGCTGCATATATTTATTATTACAGTTGTTATTTGTTAGTTTTGTTTATATATTACAGTGATGTCTTCAGATAAACAAACTGTTTGATTTTATAGAAGACTACAGATACTATAGTGTATTGTGGGACATAAAGGACAAGTGTGTATACCAATAAAAACAAAACGTAATGACGCTTACCGTACACGTGCACTAGGTGAGAAGTACAAAATGAGTGAAAAAGGTGTTAAATCCAAAATTAAAAACCTTCGTTCATATTTTTCAAAAAGAACAACAGAAAGTGTCGCAAAGAAAAAGTGGTTGCCAGTGCTGATGACGTGTATCAAAGTTCCTGGTTTGCCTACAAGCATTTGTTATTTCTCGGAGACTCAATCATTCCAAGAACGACGAAGGACTCCTTAGAGGATACGATTCATCGAAGAAGTTGAAATTGGGGAAGACGATATACACGACAACATAGCAGTAAGTTTATTTCCTTTTTATTTAAATTTCAAATTGAAACAATGTGACAACAATCCTTTGTTAGTAATAAAATAAAATATAGAGTACTTTATTGAATTGCACAATAATACAGTGGGTGTACATAAAAGTATTTGGTAGTTTTGAAAATTCATATTTTATTCATTTTTTGGATGAATAATAATGTTTAATGATAAAAGATCAATCATTACAGCCTTGATAACATTAATTTATACAATTCTTTAAAAATTAGATAAAACAACGTTTTATTACATTATTTAAAATGTGTATCGTGTCTTCTAATTTGAAATAGATCCAATACCAGTTAAGAAATATTCCTTGAATTCTGATCGAACCTGTTTTGCTTTATTCGTCATGTTTCTGGGGGGTCTTCTAAGCGCTGTTAATCCAGTATCCCCTGCAGTATGCCTCCTCCATGTGCCTGGAATGACCTCTCTTGTATTAACATCTTCACGGTCAAACGTCCCTGGTGGAGTGTAGTTTTGTGAACAGTCTGGTTGTGAACGCAGGAAAATTATGAAGATAAAACACATGCAAAGGACAATATCTATAACGGTATTCTCAACTTTAAACTTCGATGGGTTTTCGAAAAACCCTGAAGACAGAAGCCATCACTCCAAATGCGTTCTCTACAACAACCCTTCCTCTGGAATGCCTCCAATTATACATTCGTTGTGGTGAACCACGATGTAAGTCTGTCACATAGGGTTTCATTATGTTTTTCCGTTAGTGAAAAAGCATCATCTGCTAATAATACATAAAGCACAGGAAGATTACGACCTTCCAAAGGTTCATCTTGGGGCAATCCCAGTTCCTTGGTTAGCATTTTCTTGTGAAATGTAGTATTTTTAAAAAACACCACCGTCAGAAATACGTCCTTGACAACCAACATCAACGTATATAAATTTATAGTGGGCATCAACTATTGCCATCAAAAACTTATACTGTGTGTACCTTTGTAGTTGTAATTACTCAGCAACAGTATTTTCCGGACGTTGTATTTGGACATGTTTGCCATCAAAGGCCCCAATGCAATGTGGATAATTCCAAATTCATTAAAATCATGGGAAACTAATTTCCATTCGTCCTCGTTCGCAGGGATCTGTAAAAGAAGATCTAAGTAAAAATTTTCGAACGCTTCATAAAGGTGTAAACAAAAACTATGTATGTTTTTTTCTTTCAGGATGAAGACCAACCACCAGAAAAAGAAGCACCTGAAACTCAAGATACAGCCATCGTCTTCTTGTCGACAGCAAAAAATTTCTCCCAACACCACAGACCTGCAGAGGAATTAAAAGAAAAATAGATGATGATAGGAAAAAAAGAAGAGGCTGCCTTCGGATTTCTTGAAGTAGCAGCTAAATCATTATCTGAAAAGGATGACTGTTCTATATTTGGGGAGATGATAGCAGCCCAGCTAAGGAAGTTGACTCCGCGTAACCAGGCAATTGCCAGAAATAGAATACAAAATTTGATTTTCGATTTTGAAATGCAGGAAATGAATAATTCTTTACAAAATAACACAGTAGCTCCTCAATATTACAGCCCCTCTGGCCCCTCTTCAGATTTCTTCTTATGGTACCCACTACGAACCTACCATTAGTTCTCAACTACAAATTTCCACAGAGAAATCCCAGCATCCAAATAATGTGCTTGGGGAAGTACAACAGTTTTTGTGTTTTAACCTTGATAATACTGAGAAAATAAGTGTTATAGTAGGGTAATAATGTAAATAAAACATTTACCTTGACAAAATCTTGAAGTGCTTCAATTATTGCCTTTAAGACCCCTGGCATCATCGACGAAATCAATGGCTTAGATACTTTGAACAGGTACATCAAAGATGCAAATGAGTCACTGTTGCTAAATATCTCAGACATATCGCTAGTCTGATCTCAGGAGGAACAGCTTCTCTGAAGGTAGTATTTTTTCTTCTCTATTTTTGCTCTGACTAATTCTAAAAGGTTATAAAAGTTTTCTCTACTCATTCTGGTAAAATGTTTGAATAGAAAACTTTCATTCAGTTCCAAATCGTTCAAAATACCATTATTTCTCCTTTTCAAATAATCACACATCCACATAGACCTAACTTTCCTTTTACATTTACGCACTTTTGACAATAATAAACACGCTACACTAATACCAGCTAACACAGTGTCACTGTCCATTTTAACACTAAATAATTATTAAAGACACTGCGTCAAGCATACAACTAACGCTAAAATGTAAACAGCAATGAAGCATGCGTCAAAAGAATGCTTGGAAACGCATGCGCTTGACGCAAGACGGAGCAAAAATTGAAAAGAAAGTTGAATCGAAAATCGCACAAGTGTAAACATTAGCTAATCAGTAGCTAATCCTACACATTTATTAGCATTTGGTCTTTCTTCTGAGTAGAAAATAACATTCATTTAAAACCATAAAATAACGTTTATTAACAGCAGTCTAAATATTTGTCTACATTTCATTAGGCTAGCTCTGCTAACCTCCTGGGTATGGGCTCCCTCAGGGGTTTGTGGACCACACTTTGAGAAACTTTGACTTATAGGACACATCTGTTGATGCCCTAACCGTCAAAAGCACTTTTGTATTAAAAATGTTGAGGAAGTATTAAAATGTCTACAATGTAAATACCCTAAGACTTCCTTGAAGGATTTAACAAAGAGATGGTCATATCTCCAAGCTAGACACCAGTAAAACCTGTTAACTGAAAGTCAATTAATTTAGCTTATAGGTGTTTTACACACAAGTACGATATCAACTATTAATTAAATAACATAAAACAGATTTTGCAATGAACTATGAGTAAATATTTGTCAATATATAATGATC
>NW_025784215.1:0-26247 GCF_021130785.1 Homalodisca vitripennis
TTTAATAGTTATTTTATTGCCATTAAATACAATGTAGTACAATAGGCATTGCCAAAAATACTTATCTAAAAAATTAATTAAATCAAAACACACAATAAATAACATAAATACATTCATATTTTTGTAATATATCGACATGTCATACGAAGTTGCTAGAGCACAATCAATGCTGCCAAAGTATACAATATTTAGATGTAAAAAGGCTAAAAATTGTATATAATAAGTATTTTAGCATAAAAAATACAATCTTATTTCAATATTTGAAGTATTTTCAATTTAAATTTTTATAAACTCTAGGATCTTACGGTAAAAGGTAATTTGTTAAAAACTGTATTTGATGAAATTTATAATTTAATTTTGTTTTTCTTAGTCTGATTTATGACAGACTTAAGTAAGTTCATTTTCTCATTTGTATAATACCGTAGCCTGTAAGTACTAGCAAGTAATGGGTTGGTTGCAAATATACTGCCTTATCGGCCAGTATTTATATTTTAGGCTTTGAGGATTAAAAATATACGTTTGTTTGTCTTGTAGCGCCTACTTATCCCAGTATAAGATATTAGACGAAATTTAAAGTGTGTAAGTATGAGTGATTTAATTACAATTTGCCTTATTTATAAGCTCTTATTTTCTTAGCGTAAAAAAAATATTATTTTTTTTTTAGAAATTTATAGACAATATTAATAAACTTCGTATACTCTTTTTATAGGCAATTCATCCAAAAAATTAATAAATTTACTCATTAATCGTCAGATCAATTACCAATATATTGTACATTTAAACTGTTACAAAGCTAAAATACAATTAACCTACAAAAGTGCCTGCAAAATCGCAACGTTTTATTGATTACAGTTCAGAGTATATCTTGCCTACAAATAAACTGAAGGTGACTATCGTAATCCATAATCAAAGGTGCAATATAATTTCCGTATGTACTTTTAATATCCATTCCTTATAATATATTCCAAACTGAGTACTTATATTTATATTTATTAATGAATTTATTCTTATTTGTTTTATACAATAAGTTTGCTATGCGGTAAATTTCACTGTTACATAATATTTATTATTTAGTAATTGTATTCCATGACTATTTCCCCAGTAAATTCTTTGTCAGAGTTTTAGAAATCTGAGGAAACACGACTATATGACAAAATTGAATATATTTATGTGTCGAAAATAAATGTACTGTTCAAATTATGTTCTTTTGAATAATTTACGGTCGTGCATGATGGTTGAAGAACGACTATGAGGTTACAAAATAACGTGTTTGTTATTACTGTAGCTTACATGCTGATTTATGTTTCTATTTGACATTAGTAATAGTAAAATACGTTCCAAGAACTGAGAGAGTTTTACCAAAAGACGAAGTAGCTTTCGTTCGAGACAAAAACCAATTCATTAATTACTTCTTATATTGTTATAATTCGCTAGAAAACTTGCACATTTAAAATAAAGAAATAAAACTGTAGGACAGAATATTCTGATCGGGCTTTTTATAATTTATGTATATTCCCCTGAGAATATTAATCTCAGGCTGTTCTTCAAATTTAGTTATGTAATGCTTTCAATCTTTTTTCTTTTTCCTGGTATTGCCTATTGACTGAACGGGTTTTTTTGTTATAGTATAAAATTAAATTCAAAATGCTTTATTTACACTGGCAAAGTAAGGTCCACAATATTACTCGTATTTACGTTCATTAGTTATTTTAATGTTTAAATTACCTAGAAAGTGTTTTAGAAGTAATCTACAAAGTTGTAATTCATAAAAAATGTAGATACATTAAACAATTATAATTTAATTTTCACTATACAATTCATACGATTGATTATTTTAAATTCTTCATTTGAATTAAACTCTATTTCAAACACTGACTTCTTGCCATCGTTATAGGTTATAAAAGGTATAACACAACGTTTCGAGGATTGGAATCTATCCTCTTCGTCAGGTGTCGAGGTATTAATACATACAAAATAAAGAACAGAAAGAACTAAAAAAGAGAAAGAAAAGGGTTCGAACATACCCAAAAGCTGCTTGGAGTCCAGTCCAGCCGTTGTCACTACACAGGAATGCAAGTCCCGAGCACAAATCACAAGTACGAGGAACACAATACACATCACACTAGTTTCCAATCCAATGTTTCGAGAATTAGTATCTATCCTCTTCGTGAGGTGTTATTTCAGTTCCCTGCCTGATGAAGAGGATAGATTCCAATCCTCGAAACTTTGTGTTACACCTTCTATAACCTATAACGATGGCAAATGTCCGAAATCCTGTTATTCTTTCAAATCTTCCATCAATACAAACTTCAAACAAAGAAGTAACTTCTTATCTTTCATCAAACGATTTGTCAATACTATAATATATTACACGATGAATCCTCCATTGTTATTTTTAGTGGTGTAACTACCCTGAAACGTTTTTTTTTTTTTTTTTTTTGTTTAGAAATGTTACGGTTTCTAGTGTGGCATGCTATAGTGAATATATTGTAATAAAATTAAACTGGAAACATTGAACTTTGATTGTTCTTCTCATGAGCAATAAAAAAGCTTTCACAAAAGGAACCTCTAAATTTGTGAATTTAAGACTAATAGGTTTTTCTCAATAAGTGAATGACCATTACTATACATACAATTGTGTACCTGATGAGACAATGAGACTACCACTTCACGTATGTATCTCTGATGTCGAAACGATGTAAATGTTTTGTTTTTAGCTTCTTCGTCGTCGACTTCCTTTGAATCTCTTCAGACGAACATGACTCCAGATTCCAGGAGTCAAGTCTGAGACAGCGTCAGATACCAGACGCTGTAATAAAAGGAAGGTGAACTGGAGCTAACCTCAAAATTCAATTGAATTAACCGCTCCTACCGTAGCTACGTTATTATGGCGTACAGCTTGTTAGACTGAAATTAAATGAATTTGTGTCAGATAATAGCAGACTATAATTTAAATATTTGTGTATGTAAACAAATTGCGGTACCCAATCTAAATAATAAAATCATTCTCTCAACACAAAAGTAAATACGGTAAACATATATTTATTTTCAGTTGTGATTACTTACAAACCTACTGTAATTATTGTGTAATTTTGTGTTCTTAGAAATGCGCTGAAAAGCTGGAGATCTTTTATATATGATAATCACGTGATTCATGAACACCAAACTTGGCATAAAAAAAGGCTATATTTAATGGCTTTTTTAGTCTTTATTAAGCCACATTATATTAAACAAAGCCACTTTGTATTTGCACATATTTATAGCTAAGATCAACTTGTCTGCTAGTCCCTAGTAGCAGAGTGTCTAGAGTGTGATCTTATTACCCCAGGGATGCGGGTTCTAATCCCGAAGTGGGCCCGGTTAACAAAAAATCGTCCAGGCCTAACCAGTAGTAATGTGATAAACGGTTCAGAGCTAGAGTTTCACACCATTCAGAAAGAAAACCACGTGTTTGCACAAAATATTGCACAGGTAACGTAGATACTCATCACTAATTTTAGTTTCAATTTATTCCGCTATTTCTGTTGGGTTCAGTAACAGAACAAATTTAAAAGTCAGAAATTGCAAAGTATCTTTACTTTTTTTCTTTGTAAATACTTGGTAAGAAGTTCATCCAGTGAAAATTACCTCTTTTATTGCTAGTACTTTACAATTTTGAAATTATAAGATTATTAATGAATTCCGATAGAAGATTGTAAGGACGACGTAATTCTGAAATTTGCTATTGCTAGAATTTTATAGAGTACTATAGTATCAGAGGAACAAAATGTATCCTACTTTTTTCTGGGGCCAAGAACGTAGCCAGGGAAAAAATTTCGGGGGGGGGGGTTTAGACAACTGATATTTTCCCGTTGTGGACAGAGAGTAAGGCCCCATTTTGTTTCTTAAAATGTTCTTGACCCGTTTCTGTGTTGAGATCGATATTATTTCAGCAGTACATGTCAGTAATACTGAATTATTTAAATAATAATAATAATCATGTACTGAAAAAGTAATTGAAAAATTGTAAATTTGGGGGGTCCGCACCTTTTGGACCTACGTCTGGTGCCAACAAAACTCAGGCAACAGACGACTTCGAATTGACCTTCTGACTTTGCGGGTAAGCAAGCACAAGTTAGTACATGACTATGAACTTGCCAAAGTAAAACTAACAACAGAATAAGTTGCAAGTGAAAAAAAAAATCAAAAATAATTTCCTCCTGTGGGCCAAGGGCTGTCAGGGTTAGCACAAACCACATGACTGCACAATACAGGTGCACTGCACAGAAATGTGATGTTCAACCTAGAAAAGGTGGAAGACTGTTTCTGTGTTTACATTAATTCGACACCTGAAGAAGAGGTTGGTTTCAAACTATCGAAACGTCGTGTTCACATAATCTATGGCAAATGTCCGAAATCCTGTTACGAATAAATTGAACAAAAATTTTTAACCGGCTACAAAATTTGTAAACTTTTATTTTATTCATATGTTGCGACTTTTGTGGTAATGCTGAGTTACGAGATCTACCATTCTACACAGATTATAGTGCAATTTAATCATTTTTTTAACACTTTTCAAAAGCAATTGACTATTTATTGAGCTTAATATCCCCATAACAGAAATTTCCAACCCTTAAAAACTCAGTTTACATAATATTCAAACTAATTTTAATTTAACACATCTTATAGTCTTACATTTTCTCAGGATTGTGTGTGTTACATGTCCCATAAAGTTTTTTTTAAAGATTGTTTGTGTTATTTTTGAGAGCATAAGCTTTCGTAATGGTTATGATAACTTTTTCAAGTGCCAAAATTTATTTCCAAGTGCTTTTATCGGTTTTATGTGATTGAAGTTGCATGACTGTAGTAATTAAACTCGTCCTATTGACATTTGACCCTTTATGTTCTTGTCCTCACTTAACGCCGCGCTTTGACGGAACATGCTCCTCTACCCAGGAAAAGTAGGTTGTAGGTAATTGTAGTAGTCCAATTGAGTACAATTTATGTGATTTGATAACAAGTCCAAAAATATAGCTATAACTAAGCTGGAAGAGGTGGTATAATTCTAGTATAACTATAACATCCACGTAGGACTTTCCTGTATCTACTGCGTCACCACATTTCGTATTCTATTATCTGAAATTGTTACCTAAACTCCGCTATCAGGCTATTTGTGAAGTGGTATCGCGCTCATATCACCTCACTAATCCAGTATTGCTAGCGATTCGATAAGCCTTGTATGACTGATTATATCGATTCCAATTCGTAGCGCAAACAAAACGTCCTTTCTGTATGAAGGAGACAGGATTTTTTTCCGGACATTTGCCATCATTCAGGGATACAAAAAAATAAGTAACGTTTCGAGATCTGCAATCTGATGTCTTGCTCAGGTGAATAACTAATTTAACACGCAACTATAGTCTAGGTTAAAATAAATCAATCACACGAGAGCGTTAAGAAAATACAGACCATCAAATTTCATCTGAGATGTGGGCCCTGAGATCGTGGTTTGGGGGTAATGGAATAACCCCTCCTCCCTCCCAACGAAAAGTTGGGTCTAGGAGCCCTCCCCCGGGGAAAATGTTAAAAAATGCAAATTTTAAAAAATTTATACGTTTTAGTTGAGCCTTAATTACGTTTTCTATGATCACCGCAATTCTTTTGGGAGGCCTGAGTAATTATATTTATACTTGTTCCCCCTACAAAACTGAATAACTCGTTGCATGGGAATCAATCAAAATGATCAAGAACCAAACGGAACATTAAATATACAAATACGTAACGAAAATCTTAAATACTAAGACTTTGACTAGTTCTATCGCATAAAATAGCCTTTTAGTTCTATTTCATAAATCTTTAAACTCGAAATAATCCTACTGGGAATCAGATATACAGGGTGTTCACAAAAGGATGTCACAAACTTCTGTGGGTGATAGTATTCATAATTTTCAAATAGGTTTGAATAGATGACAGAAAACGTTTCAAAAAAATAATTTGACGCTTATGCACTGACGGATTTCGTTGGAATAGTTGATAAATAGTTGGTGTCTAGCAAATGTTTTTGTAACTATTCTTTTTTATTAAACATTAAAAAAATGGTCAACAGTCGCCATTTTGTTAATGTTAAATAAAATAACACAGCTATATTGTTTTTAATTTTCTCTTGTCTATTCAAATAATGTGCTAAATTTAGGTTCTTTAGTTTAACTACTTTTGGAGATAATATTTTTTAATATAAAATACAACATGGCGGCTAGCGGCTAAAAGAGACATTTCTATACCTAGGTTTATATGGAATGTCTTTATTTGAAATGATGAATACTATCAGCCACCGAAGTTTGTGACACCCTTTCGCGAACACATTGTATAAATTAAATTAATATTAAAATGCTTTTCCTCAATCCACTTTGTGAGGATGCTCTTTTCAGACCTGTTGTGTTTGATACTGTCGGTCCATTTCGACGTTCCGTTATCTCAAAGACAGAGATGTGCTAGACAGGGAAGATAACAGAAACAATTGGTCTACATTGTCATTAGATCGGACAAGTTCAAATTGACTCTAGTCTAATCTGGAATGTTTGCTGTGAGGCGCCATACTTCCGACACGTTATTTGGCAGTCTATGCTGTGGTGCGCCGTATTGTTCTTTGTGAAATCAGCTGCTGCAATCGTAGCTGGGAACGCAAACGCCGCTGCAAACGTTATCAGTAGATATGGGTTGTGTTGCGTTGCTATTCATTCTATTTTTCCGTGAATTGTTTTGGTCCGTTCTTGGTGAGAAGCTACCACAAACAGTTACAACTTTTATTTACTCAATAAAGTCAGGTTTACCATTTTCATTGTCCAAATAAGGCAAAATAGTTTTTCCTGATTTTTTAAAATATAATATTTGATATAAGGATAGCAAAAGTATAGTTTTTATTTGTATAAGTATTTAATTTTATTGCCGCAGTATATTAAGCTAGGGGTTTATTTTACTGGATCCCACACAAAAGAATTAATATATCTTTCAAATATGTAGCCTATTAGAACTAATAAAAACAACACTAATTTTAACAATTAATTGCAAATTGTAATTATTAATTTAGTGGATGATCATTTTAATCCTGTAATAAGAATAAAGTACAAAGTGTAGTAGTAATCCATTTTCTGGAGCTTGCAATTAGGAAACAATTGAGCCAACTCGTCTAATCAGTTGTGATTTCGTATATTTTCCAAAAAAAAAAATTAAGTATTTTTTGTATATTAAATAGAATTTTAAATGAATTTAAGATATTTTTGAGGTTAAGCATTGTTGTGAACAGCTAATTGTGTTCAAAATTTTTAGATGGACTCTTGACCAACCTTTTGTTTTTTGCCAAACACCAGTTTTATTTTAGTTTCATAAAGCCTTATACATTCAATGCTTTATATATACAAAAATTAACGTATTTCCCACTCCAATATAAGTATACAAATCCATAATGTGTTTTAACAACTGCGTTATTAATTCAGCTGGATGTCCAGAGATCCAGATAGAACCAACGATGGTAGCCTCTCGCTGTTTCCTGTTCCAGCCGTGATTGTAGATGGAGTTGGTATTCCCGACCAACCTGGCCAAGGAAGAAGAAAGGTCGATGCACGGCCATCGCCGTGAGCAGACTGTTAAGTTAGGTAATCGCTCGCAATTTTCTCTTCTCCTCTCCTACGGCCAATAGTAAAGCGTACAAATATATGGCGAAGGTTAATCATATAAAAGAAAGAGACATTTCTTTATTGAGGCGAAATTAGGACCATATGGTCCTTTCTTACATTTAACTTCTTAAAAAATTAATCTTAATAATGCAAATTAAGACTTATTAACTATCAAATAGCGTTAAGCACAATTTTATTTAAAGAAAAGAAAAAAAAAGGTTGCAATCACGAAGGCACATTATCTCGTTTCAGAATAATTTAACTCGTATTTGAAAATAGTGTATCACTCCTAATTCATGGTTTTGTCAGATCTATCGAAGATTGTAGGCCTACCCAAGAATGGAATTAAAGACAGCAAAAATGACACATAAATAATTATGTGTAATATTTTGAATTAGGGAGGTCCAAAGGCACTTTTACTTCAGAATGTAAAGTAGTAGGGAACAAAAGAATATTGTTAACATTAATATTCAAAAATTCCCTCTAAACTGTCGAAACGAAATTCCATCAGGGACAGCCAAATTTCAATTTTCTCATGTATTCTTGAATTCTCACTTCCTTTTCATGGCCTTGAGATGTTTAACTTGATCGATGCTCTCATTTAAGATCTTTACCGTGTTGTGAACCGTTCCAATACGAAAAAAACCATATCTATACCTACCTGGTAAATTCTTTGTTTGAAGTTTATTTTTGACAATGGAAGGATCGTGAAGGAAACAGGATTTTCCGGACATTTGCAATCGTTAAAAACGACGACAACGTTGTGTTACTGATTTTTTTTGTTTAACTGAACGATGGCAAATGTCCGGAAAAGTCCTGTTTCCTTACCTGGTAAAATTAGTAAATCACAGTTTGCCAACTAAAAGGAATTCGCCAGAGGTGCGCTAGGTTCTGTCATTGGTAGCATTGGCTATATTATAATTTCCTATGAGCTATGGTTAATAGCAACTTATTTTTCTGCCCTAGACTGACTGTGCGTAGTGTAGCGGATACAGTGGTTATCGCAAGATAACCCGATCAAGCAACGTCGAAGATGGCTGCTGCTTGGATGGGTGACCGCCTGTAGCGTGAGCGAGCATGTCCTTGCAAGCAGCCCGCATGTGGTTTGGAAGTGACTTTTAAGTCGATGGTCCTCAGATTAAGTGTTAAAGAGGGCTTCTTAGGCCCTAACTTTGTCTGGTAAAATAAGACATCACTTTACTTTAGATCAGGACACAGTCAAGAAGACATGAGCGTGTGCAGTAAAATAATCTACTCTTCAGTATTGTAGAAGATTGGTGACATCATTTTCTATAACGGACAACCTATTTACATGGTACTATATATCTGAATTAGCATCAATGTCAGTCTACTGTATTATCTTGTCATACGGCGTGAGGTGTCCCTGAATGACAAGAAATTTGTCGTCAACTGCGAACATTATGCTCAATGGTGAGACTGTCCTCAATAGTGAGACTATCTTCATTATTAAGACCATATCTTTAATGGTACGACTACGTCAATACTGAGACCATCTCTTCAATGGCAAGACCATATCATCATCAACGTTGAAGAAGATATCTCAAAGGTGAGACCATGTCCTCAATGGTAAGATCATCTCTCCAATGGTCGGTTCTCGATAGAGAAAGACCTTGTCCTCAAACATGAGAGTCAGGCTCACAGAAATAAATCCAGCATACTGGTAGGTGATTACAGTGAAACGGTTTGAGGCAAAGCAGGAGGATTCTTCGCACATAAAGAGGAAACCGGATAGTTTTCTGGTCCCTACACCCGCGTTTTTCTAAACTGGTTTGTCAGTCACCTCTAACCTGTCGTGTAGGTTCTGGGTTGGGAACGTGGTAAGTACTGGTGTATAGTTTGTTCTGTGTATTTATCCAGAAGTACCCACTAACTATGTTAAGCATATGTAATTTTGCTTGTGTAATTTGTAACCAATAAATAAATATATGACTCATAAATAAAGGAAGCGCTGTTTGCATGCATCCACTAACCGCCTGCAAACAGCGATATATTCCCTCCTTAACATTCCACACCAGCGCTCAGACAAAGTTCCCGGGAACGGGAATGCCGTGAGTCTAGTTCCCGGTAAGGCTTTACTGGGCTACTGGCACACCGCCGCGTGTTGTTGGGAAAAAAGCTGCGTTGGCTTTCTGTGTCTTCTTGGAATTTATTCCTCTTTGTAATGGCAACGGAATGCAGTGGACATCACATTAGATAATGAATCAATTCAGACATAATTATGACACATTACAATTTTTATTAGTATATACCATATATGTAAATAATAAATTAATATTAAACAATTTTCCAATTTTAAATAGTTGAAATCTTACTATATCAGTTATAGGAGTTAAATTTCAAATGGTCAATTTTTTTTGTAATATTAAGATTTTTAACATATTTCTGTATATAATATCAATATTTATAAATATGCATTTTATTTATTAAAAAATAGCAAAAATTTCGGCTCTTTTAATTTGCTTTCTGACGAAGATTTTGCAAGTGCCGATAGTTTGATTTTTTTGTCCCAATAAAGAAAATATATAACTTACGTACGCCTGAAAAGTTACTGCGGTTTCAGATACGACTGATAAAGTTCGCTTCCGCTCTAATTTATTTACGGTTCCACAGTTGAGTTTATGTCCTTTTAGGCCTACTGACCAAGAAAATAACACATTTCGGTTTTGGAATTGAACTTAAATTTAAAAGCGTTTATTTGCGGTCTGCGATGTTTGTAGTGCTAAAAATAATATTGATTTTTACCCGATCAAGGAAATTTGTGCATACGTAAGTTTAAAAAGACTACTTTAGTCAAAATGCATCTACTTCTGTTACTTGTATTCTCCTTTTGATGTAAGGAGAAGGGTGTGGCACCTCTTTGCTTTTCCTTTAACTACAATCAACGTTTTTGAAGGAGACAATCAGTTTCGATAATTTTATGTTCAAAACAATCACAGCTTTGTTCATCAAGGTGGGTTTTTAGAACATAGTTTAAATATTATTTTCAATGCATTAGATGGTTTATTCGTCACTGGAACAATCTAAAATATAAATTGGATAATAACTTTGTCTTTACAAATTGCATAACACCACTGATAATACACTGTATAATTATTTAATATTTCTGAAATTTAAATGTAAACAAATGTTTACTGCCAAATTGGCGAACTTTAGTTGAAACAGCCAACATGTCAGTTAATTTTGAATTACCTTACGTGACGTAAATATTATAACTATTTTCCAGAATTATTAAATAATCTGAAAAGCTTTTCCAACGTTTTCACCTTTTAAACCTACCTTGAACTTCTGGAAATACTTTGTTTTTGAGATGGAAGGATCGTGAAGGAAACAGGATAATTATTTATTTATTAGGCTAGTTATTTACCTGAAGAAGAGATCAGATTGCAGATCTCGAAACGTGGTTGTTACTGATTTTTTTTATCACTAAACGTTGGCAAATGACCGGAAAAAAATCCTGTTTCCTCCTGTAAGTATTTCAAAACCAAAATTAGCCAAATCGGCCCAGCCATTCTCGAGTTTTAGTGAGACTAAGAAACGTAATTTCGTTTTATAAATAGAGATAATATGGTAACAGTTTTTAAGTAACACCACATTTATAGAAAATTGTTTCAAGAAATTTTGTTATTTATCATTCAAATGCTATGAATTTTCCAAAGCAAAATGATTATGCAACATAACATAAAGCTATGAAGCTTTTAATGGATGAATGATGGCAGTGCAGACTGTAGACAGAGGAACGAAAGACCAGAACTGTTCCACATCCAGTTCCGGTTCCGGGTCTCGGTCAGAGGTCAGCCAGCTGACTGGTCAACAGACTAGCTCAGCTGATGCGCGAAGTCAGATAAAGAATGTAGAACTGAACAACAGTCTTTCACGAACAATATTTATTTTACAATACGTCTCAAAACTTTTATTATGAACAAGTAAATTACCAGTGGTAAAGACAAGGAACAGTTAACATAAACAACTTAGTAAAATAAAATATACGATGCATGTAAAATAAGTACTTAAACAGTCAAGTTTTAGACCTCCAAGCGTCCATAATAAATATTTTTGACGACTCTGACTTGCACTAAACGTCATCATCAAAAATTTGGATCGTAAACATTCATGTCTTTAAACTCATTTTGCCGATGCCAATACCGTTCAAATCGCATTATAACCTATACTGTTCGAAAGCCCATGAGTTTATCTTTGTGTTTAGCGGTCTTTCGATTTTTTATACTCTGTACCAAACATTAGTCTGTATAATTTTTCATCAGCCGTTATTTCCGGCGAAGTGTTTGCGTGGTTTGTTGTTGCTCAGATACGAATGTGTGAATTTCGCTGTTTACAGTCTATTTTGACCTTGTTTTTGTTTCAATTCGTTGTTATTTAATACTAATTGTTAGAAAAAGATATTATTGCATGTAAATATTGTTTATAAAAGATAATCTCTATTTTGAATTTCCTCCATAAACGTAATTATTATGAATTGCTCAAAAACGTACAGCAATATATTTGTCTGTGTTCATGGCAACATTTGCAACAAGTAGGCTATTCTAAATGTTGTATTGCTACTATATTTAGTGTAATAACAACAGTAAGAACATTGTTATATCAATGTGTTATATAATTTCCGCAAGTAGGAAAATATTTCAAATGTGTACTTATTCATAAAAATATTATTTAAAAAACATTAATATATTCAGTTTAACATTATTCATTTCTGTCTTCAGAACAAAATTTCCTACAATTTGGCTATTCAGAATTTTAAATTTCTGTAATGTTTCAAATACATGTGCATGCTTTATTGCAAATTTAGTTTTTATTTTTTATATTTTGTTTAAATTTTGTATGTCTAAACTAAGAAATGTTTTTTTTTTTTTTAATTTCATAGTTACACAGTCTGAAAGCACAATTCTTCGCAAAAAAGTGTTATATAAACACTTTATATTTAAGTTACTACTTAGATTTATTATAAATTTTACAAAGACAGTCTGTAAAACCTCACAAAACGGGTGTGCATTTTACAAAATATAATGGACGTCCGGAGGGATGAGCCGTTTATTAAATATAAGTCCGTAACAGTTTTACACAGTTCTTTAGTATGAATGTCCAGCTCTATTTCACCTGTCAAAACTGATGCTGTCACAGACTTGATTCCTGGAAATCCAAAGTCCACGTCCGTCTGGGGAGATCCAAAAGAATCAGCCACGAAGAAGTTCAAAACGAACTCGTTCCATCGTTTCGACATGAGAGACACCTAGACTATAGAATCAAGTGTAATCTATATGAAGAGGTGTCCTCACTGTCCTATTACGTACACAGTTATGCAAACCACGAAATTCCAGGTAGAAACTAACTGACTGTTAGGCTAAATGTATTTGACGGATATAAATTTGTTACCATACATGTGGTTTAGAAAAATCATGGAAAATATTAAATTTTCAACAATTTTAAAATGTTTGAAGGGAAATTAAAAATAAAAACTTGTAATTTTTTCTCAGACATACTTTAAAATGTTTACATTTTATCAGATATATACCCTAAAATTCGCATTAAAAGATTTTTATTTTTAATTTACCCTCAAAGATTTTGAAATTGTTGAGGATTTCATATTTTACATGATTTTTCAAAACAACATGGATAGGTGTATGGTGACGCATTTATATCCGTCAAATACATTTAACAGGCACGTAGTTTTGAGAAAAAAAAATCAAGAAATTAGAGTACCTACTTTACGTAGCTAATTTTATACGTTTTAGTCATTTTTAGCCAAGAAAGTTTTAATAGTCGAATGTTTACTTAAAAAACCGCAAAAGTTAATAACTCTAAAACTAAACAATCGAATAACACGTTATTTGGGTATCTTTAGGGGTGGTCTACCTCTGGGCTTTTGCTTCACACTAATTTTTGGTACACCCTGTATTCTAATAAAATTTAAAACTCTTTATATGACACACATTGTGATATCTAGCGAGGTTTGGCTTTTATCTTTGATTGTACTAATTACAATCTTTGATAACAATTAAAATTAAAGGCGTTCTTATAGAAACCGGGGAGCGCGTTTAATTTACACTAACACTTTCGGCTGGTATCTTAATATTGTAAATTTATACAGCACCAATAGAAGTGGTGACCAAACTATTTAACTTCATACCTGCCTGTGACCTTAGTTCTTACCACTATTATCGAGATTGCACTGTACCTAAAAATAATATTTACTCATTCTTTTTTAATAAATATTCGCATATGCCAGTGACGACGATTATAAAAATGCTAAAAAGTGCCTTCTTCTATTTATTAAAAAAAAGCTACCGGATATTTGGTTACTTGGGTAACAATACAGTTGTTAAGTTCATAGTTGTAGTCTTTATAATTTGTTCCCTGCAGTCTGAAAATCAGATATAATATTCATGAACCATATGTTTTGCTTATTGGGGTGTTTTCGGTTATTTCTTAAATTATTCACAAAATATCGGTTACTGATAATAAATTATAAAGAAATATTGCATGCGGTAGGTAAAATATATAAGCGCTGTTAAGGTAAGTTTGTAGGAAAATAAGTTGTATTTTTTGTAGCTGTTTAAGTTTTTTATATTTTGAGAAGAATCGTGGAAAATGAAAGAAAAAGAGAATGTAATGCACGATTTTCCACGGTTCACTACATAAAAGTATGGCGGAGAATTGTGCAAGGTTCTTTTATAAATCATGAGTTCTAAAGCTAGCTGAAACTGTAGAGATCGTATAACCTAATAACAATTGACAGGACCGAACACGACCAGACCTGTCGTGCTGCTAAACATTCCAATCAGCTGATCAATGTTCCATGGATGCGCGCCATCGCGCCCCGCCCAGCTGTTACCGCCACAACTTGTATGTATGGTAATGTGATGTTAGTTGACATTCTGTGCCGCGATTGGCGGTGGTCGATCGATAACTCGAACTGATAGCAGACGACTTCCGGCACTGTTTAGCTTTGCGTAACTTCCACATTGTCGCTTCATCGGACACAGCATACTGTCAGTTCCAAGTTTGATAACGACTGTTGTAAACTAAAATATGTTGTAGAATACAAAAACGATTGTAAGGGGTTGAATATCACTACAAGACATGAATTTAATACGTTGAATACCGAAAATATTAGACAGTTTGACACTATCCATACGTATTCTATCAGTGCAACATGGTAACAAAATGCAGGAAAGATTGTTTACTATCATTGTAGACTAGTAGCAACTCTTATTCGATTAGAAACGACCTAAAGTAAATCTTTTCAAACTAACATAAATATCGCAAAATCACCGCAAAATTCTGTACACATTTTAAAAATAATATTTATAAATCCAGTGAGTAGCAGTTCCTAGAATAAGGGTGCCTTTACTATAGCACGAAGTAAGGGATTTTCATTTATTAACGTAGACAGTTGGTACACGTGATAGATTACCAGTGCAACTGAACTTATTAATCATAGTATTGACTTTACGATCAGTTTCAGTAGATATTAAATAACCTACCGACAGTCAGACTTGTACATTGATCGATTTGATTGTTTTAAGAAAGGTGGTTATAAATATTTGAATTTTAATTTAATTATACTTAGGCCTACTTATTAAAAATCAAGTAATTTAGTGTCTTTTATTTTTTCTAATTGTCTGGAACGATTTAGCGAAATTGTGTTGTGTTTACAGTTAAACTAAGCCTCGTAACAAAATATGCCTTTTGGCTTTGTTGGAAGAAGGTCGATTTTTAAACTACGGCTGTCATCTCGAACACCTAAACAAGAAGCACGTTTATTTTGCACAAAACTGATGGTACGATGATTCTAAAGGTTGCCATGTTAACAAATTGCAAAACTTTAATATATTTAGAAATCTTACAAAACAAAAATCTATAGAAATCATAAAATAATCGATTATAAAATAAAATACAAAACTTATAAGACTTGATTTAGGTACAATCAATCCAAAATCATGTTTAACTTATACACATATTCACTTTTTATTTTTCCGAACCTAATATACATTAAAAATAAGCTTATAAATATGTTATGGCTTACACTGTTGTTATGTGTAGTGTTTTGTAAGTTTAGACGCGTATAACTTTTGAATAAAATAGAAACCTTTATTGGCTTATTCTCTAGAGTAGGCCTAACTGTCTAATAAACATATTTTAAAGTTTTTGTGTATATATTTTTTTTATTTAGCTTTATATTATTTGAAATTATCTCATACATACAAATAAGTCAATTTGGGATCAGATATTATACTATTACGATACATTTTATTTAACACTATCTAAAGTTTGTTAAGTTTTCAACATGTAGCAAATAGTCCAAATGGAGACTGATGCAATATAATATTCTTTTTGTCAAAAAAATTGTCAATCGAAAGAAATTTTGTTGACAAATTAATTCTCAAGTTGAATTTTGCTGATTGGTTCCATGAATGATTTGAACAATAATTTGGGAGATCTGTAGCTTGATAGATGTACTTTTTTAATATAATGTAAATGAGAATATTTTTTTTGAACCAAGTAAATGATTTTATGGTATTTAAAATCAATTCAGTCATGTTCTTTTTATATCACTGTTGCCAAAACATTATTTGCAGCTACCAAATTTCCAATCCAAGCACATGTTACCATCGGTGCTCCACATTTGGGTAGGACTTGGACAAAAATTACATTAAATTTGCTAATAACGAACTGTTTTATTAGCGAAATGAAAACAGTTGTTATCGCATTTGAGATAGTAAAAGGATCTCCGTCAATGTTTTGACTGTGAACGAAAAACTGATAATTATTCAAACTAAACTATTAATAACACACATTTGTTGAATACACAGTGTATATAGAACAAACGCTTCCACCTTTCTATTGTTATATTTTGTAGGGAATTTTTCCTTTTTTTCACTCAGTGTTGTTATGAAATACATACATTTCCATAGTAATATTCCAAGTTAATTGAAAGGTGTAGCTGCAGGTTTGCAGCACTGGTAATTCTCACTAAGAACGAGCCAACAAAAATTCACGAAGAAATAGAATGAATATCAACGCAACGCACAACCCATATCTACTGATAACATTTGCAGCGGAAACCCAGCTACGATTGCAGCAGCTGATTTCACAAAGAACGGTGTGGCGCACCACAGCATAGACTGCCAAATAACGTGTCGGAAGTATGGCGCCTCACAGCAAACATTCCAGATTAGACTAGAGTCAATTTGAACTTGTCCGATCTAATAACAATGTAGACCAATTGTTTCTGTTATCTTCCCTGTCCAGCACATCTCTGTCTTTGAGATAACGGAACGTCGAAATGGACCAACAGTATCAAACATAAAAGGTCTGAAAAGAGCATCCTCACAAAGTGGATTGGAGAAAAGCATTTTAATTAATTAAGTTATAGGCCTATATCTGATTCCCCAGTAGGATTATTTCGAGTTTAGATAATAATGGAATAGAAACTAAAAGGCTGTTTTATGTGATAGAACTAGTGAAAGTTTTATAAGTCTTTATGTAACAGTTAACATTTTCGTTACCAGCGACGTAACTAGGGGGGGGGCACGCGGGGCATGTGCCCCGGGCGCAAGTTGTTGGGGGGGCGCCAACACGGCCACAGATTTTTCTAATAAAAATTGTTGAAAATATTTTTTTAATGCGAGGTGTGTTGCAAAAGAAAATCATTATATTTATTATTTTTATTTGATTTAAGTCTAAGAAAATGCAAAGTGAAATGAATGAATGCTATCTGACTATTTACGAATCATGTTTACGGTCTGCATGAACTTGTACAGAACGAGTATGGGCACACTGTGTTATCTGTGGAATGACTCACTAGGACGGCGCGGCGTCAGACACTTCCTTCTTCCCCTCCCGGCTCCCACCCGCAGCTGCTCCCCCATCCCTCTCACCGCACCACACATGCCACATTGCCACAAACACAACACATCGATGCTCGCTGGCCTGACCTTGACTAACAGACTAACTGCGTAATGTTGTGCAGTTGTGCACTACTATTGTTGACAATAGTTCATACTTCTACTACTTCATTATATACATCATCAGTGGTTCGGTTCACGTAAAGTGGTTGCGGAGCTGTTTCTTTGAGTGTTACTAAGCAATATTATTTTCGTGTTTTGTGAATATTAGTCATGTCGAAAAAACTGTCTGGTGCGGAAAATCGCAAAAGAGCTAAGAGAGAGAAAAAAAGAAGCACATCAATCCTCGTCTCTTCTATCATCATGGCTAAATGAAACAAACAGTAAAGGTAGGTAAGATAGATATACAGTACTTTGTTACTTTGTATTTATTAACTAATACAGATTAATGATTAACTTATTGAAACCTTAAAAATATATCATAATTAACTTTTCTGTAACTGTAGCAGCGTACTATTGATATGAATCTGTGTTTAAAAAATATATAATTGAACACAGGGTTTAAGCTTTCTTCTTCTTAAGCTATTTCTTAGAAACGCTAACAAGCAGCAAATCTAGTCATCCGTCACACTTGAAGACGACATTTCGCTTTAAACCAAGAACTAAGAACGTCATAATTTATTTAAAAAAAATAGTATAGTAGGAGATGCTTTGTCGGCAGTATTGTTTAATTTAGCGTTAAACTATGCTTTTAGATAAATACGGCACAATTTAAACAGCTAAGTTCTACCACAAAATTGACAAATATACCAATAATATTATTTTATCGAATGAAGGTAACTCGAATTTTTTATTTTTTCAGATGAAATCAGCTGTAGTACAAGTACGACTTTTGAAGATGGAGGGTCATCAGCTGATGCAGTCCAAGACCGTGTTTTCAACTAATGCTAATCTTGGTACGGAAAATCTTCAGCTGGAAGAACTTCCAGTTGTACCAACGGTCACCCAGGATGACGTCGAGGGTGAAGAGATCGAGATGTTTCAACCGGAGCAAAAGTATAATAATGGTACGTCTACGAGTTTGACAACTGATCCAACCCATGGTGAGTCTACTAAATCTATTGATCTAAAAGATCCGGGGAAGTGGCCTAATACCATTTCGGATGCAGACAGATGTTTTCTCGTATCGAGATTATTGAATGAAGGGAAAATAGAAACCTGATCTTAACAATACTTTAAGAGATGGGAGAGACAGTTGACTAAAGAGTGGTTTACAAAAATTATGTCCTAATGGCTTAAAAGTACATCGAACATGGCTAGTCTATAGCAAATCAAACAATTCCTTGTATTGTATCCCATGCAAACTTTTTTTCCGCACACTGAACATCAACATCCACATAAGATTTCTGCTTTAGCCAAAGATGAAAGGGTTCACTCAGTGGAAGAAGAAATTGAGTGAACGATTCCTGAGCATGAGAACTCCTTAAATCACAAACAGTTGCTTTTGTGCTTGGAAAAATTTAGAATCTAGTTTAAGTAAACCGTTCTGGCATTGACAAAGAACTACAAGACATGATTGCACTTGAAGAGGCACACTGGAAGGGTGTTTTGTATGCTATCATTGATGTAATCTTACACCTAGCAAAAGATGGCAGCCCATTACGAGGCTCCAATGAAAACCTGGATTTCAGTGACCCTAGATGCGGTAGGTTTTTGAACACTATTGAACTAGTATCTCATTACCATGCACCTCTGAAAGAGCACATTCTTCGCCATAAAAAAAGGCCAAGTCAGTTACTTTTCGCCGCTCATCCAGAATGAATTTTTAGACATTATTGCAGGAAAAGTCAGAGAAAACATATTTTGTGACATCAAGGCTTCAAAATAACTTTTCAATTATGTTTGACTGTACTCCCGACGTAAGTCATTTGGAGCAAATGTCTCAAGTCCTTCGTTATGTGAAAATCACCGAACAGGGTCCGGAGGTAGTGGAGAGTAGTTTTATTGATTTTGTAAAAGTTGGTGAAAAAACTGGATTGGGTCTTTCGCAAGAAATTTTCAGAGAAAATCAAAAAAGATGGCTTAGATTTGAAGAACTGCCGGGGCCAGTGCTATGACAATGGTTCGAATATGGCTGGCAAATACAAAGGCGTCCAATCTAGGATTCTTGCCGAAAACAACCTGGCTTTATTTTGTGCCTTGCGCGGGCTCATTCCTTAAATTTAGTAGGTGCAAATGCTGCTAGTATGTCAGGGGAGGTACAGTCATACTTTGGAACTCTTAAACTGCTTGTACAATTTTTTTGCTTCCTCGACCAATAGATGGGAGGTTTTATTAAAACATGTCCCTCTATCTCTAAAACTACAAAGTAACACCAGATGGTCGACTAAGAGGGAAGCTGTACAAGTTATATACAAGCATCTAGGTAAAAATTTATAAATGCTTTAAATGACCTCAGAACCAGCCTAACTACCTCAGATGAAAACAAAAACTGAAGCAGCTAATCTTTTGAAAAATTGTCAAGCAGTTTGAGTTTATAGTTCTCTCCTGTTTTTGGTACAAGCAATTGACCCGCATTGACATTGTGAACAAGCTCCTACAAGTGGAGAATATCACCATACATAGATCGGCCAAACACATCAGTCGATTGATCTCTGAACTAGACTCGGGAAAGGGCAAACTATTCAAACGCTGCAATGAAAGAAGCCAAAGAAATGGCAACCAAATCTTGGCCCTTGATCCTCATTTCAAAGTAGTTCGAAAGAGAAGAAAAAAGCGCATGTTTGATGAGAATGCCGAAGATGAAGCACCTGAATTCTCAGAAGAGAAGAAATTTCAACAGCAGCTATTAGAAATCGTCGATCGCATTCTTTGTGAACTCAGAGAAAGATTCAACTCTATTCAAAACATAAATCATTTGTTTGGTTTTCTCAACGGAGCTAGCTTTGGAACAATGAGTGGGGATGACCTAAAGGCTAAAGCAATTGAATTAGCCTCCAAATATAAAGAAGACTTGGACAAAGACGAATTGGCAACTGAAGTGGAAAGTTTCAAATACCATGGTTTGGATTTAGTACCAAATATCCAAACAGCCAATTCGATTGATCTTCTGAAATTTTTGTGTGTGAACAAAATGGAGGATGTATATCCAAACATTAATGACTGCCTTACGGATCTTCTTGACAATTCCGGTTTCAGTGGCTTCGAATGAAAAGAAGTTTTAGTAAAACTTAAAATAATAAAAAATTATTTACGGAATTTGACAGGGCAACAGAGGCTGACAAACCTAGGGATTATTTCCATTGAGCACCAGGTAGCCTCAAAACTATGCTTCAGTGAGATTGTCAGTACATTTGCTGCAAGAAAAGCCCGAAAAGTTAAATTCTAAGAACAATTAAATGTTTAAATCAATATTTTACATAATTTACTATCATAAGTGTTTTAGTATAAATGGTGTTGTTTTGAAAATAAACTATTTGTTTTTGAAAATTACGTATTTCGTATTATTTACCAAATATATTTAGGCCTATATACTTTGAACTTGAGGTTGAGTATTTTAAGATCAAGATTCAAGATAGTATTAATGTAGCGTACCCGGTACCGATGGACACACCACACTTTTTAAGAGGAGTTATAAGGAATTAGTTTCAGTTCAATTGGTGGGGGGGAGGGGCGCCAAAATAGGTGTTTGCCCCGGGTGCTGAATAACCTAGTTACGTCGCTGTTCGTTAACGTAGGCCTACTTGTGTATTCAATTTTTGTAACGGAACAGTTATCAGTGCACTTTCGATGTAAATGACACACAGAGAAATGTTATCCATACAGATTCGTAGGTTAGAATTCTGTCAACCAGTAGATGGCGACGGTTTTTCTTTTCGGTAGAACGATAAAATGTATTTAATTTCTCGTTTAATTTAACTGTATTTTACCTTATTTCGAAAAATATATCTCAATTAGGCCTATTATGAAATGTTGTGAACATTTTCTAATAATTTTAACTGAAATAATTGTAATAATAATTGTAACTATCTTTGGGCTTTATAAGTACAAGTGTGTACAAATTTGATAATTTCGAAGTATGTGGACGATTCATCACCGATAATGACTCCTGAATGCCAAAACCACCTTTCAAAAAGGATGTGTAGGCTATATAAATATAAGACTCGGTATATAAAATAAGGAGCAAACATTCAAACGTGTTTTCTCCAAAAATAAAACAATTGTAAACTTGTGTGAACTCTATGCTGGTCTGCACCTATTGTAAATATCTTTTTCGGACAAAACCTGTATTCTCCTATTATAAAGATACGTACAGTTTGGATTAAAGCAAAAACGAGTTTTCTTTCAGAGTCCTTTCTGTCAAACAGTGATTATTTCCAGGAGCCAATCAGGGTCGTCTTCTTTGGTCACGTGATCCAACCTGGCTATGGTAGTGTTTCTATGAGGTTATGGTCATTTATTTTGTGTTACAACTACTCGGTTATGTTGTAATCGACAGAGGCAACTACCATAATTATCTTTTTTAAACTCACAAATTTAATAAAATATTGATTGTATCCCGTTTTACTTTTCCTTCAAAACATGCTTTATAATACAACCAAAACTCACTTTCTCAAATGAATTAATTCCAAACTAATTTTCTGCAAATTGAAATTACATTTTTATGGTAATATTTAGGTTTATTGTAACAACTTATGCGAGGCTTCAAATTTATCATAATTATCAGCAATGAAAATATAAAACATGCCTTAGTACAAGTTAAATTTGTGTTTATTAGTGAACTTTTGAACTTCCTGGAAAATTGTACCTGAATGAGAAATTACGGATTCAATGTTTTATTCCATAGATATGAAATTATTTAAATACTGTTTGTAAGTAAAAATCTATTTAATGAACATATGATTATGTTTGTGTTTCTTATAGACCAAGATATTTTTTGTAAATACTTATCATCTCCACTTATTCATTATTATTCATAAAGTCGTTCAATGCGAAATGTAGATAGATTATTATCCATAAACGTGTTCTTATATATATTAAGATATAATTAGTAAACGTAATTTCTTATTCAAAGTAAACTGTGTATGGGAGTAAAACTCCAAATACCTTTTGGCAAATGTAAGGCTTTAAGAACTCTACATCTTTAAAAACCATATACAGTACCATAATATGTTCTTACAAATATTTAGATATCTTTCTTACTTATACCAATTCCAAGTTGCTGGGACTTCTAAATTAAAAAAAGTGTATTAACCGAACATTTAGAGTTTTTCGATATGCCAATAGTCATGAATTATTGTAGAGTTTTGTATAAATTAAATTTTTACGGATAAAGAAAAACAAATAGTTTAGTAGCTTTTATGATCTAGTTCAAATGTATGGAATATAGAAACATTTTTGGATTAATGATATTATGTTACACACACTAGTTCTTTATTTTAAGTGACGCCAAAACTCCATCAACAAATTGTTACTGCTGAAATTATTTAAAAAGTCTGTTGGTTGGAGTCTGGGGTTGCCATGGGAACGAGGATTCGAGAGGGGAAATTTTGAGTTGACGCTTGCGCGTTGTGGTACGCCTGCTCTTTATACCAATTCCACCAGTCCAGTGTGTGTGTTCCTTGAGGCTGTGACGGTTGTTTGTGTTTGCTGGTGTTAGTGTATTGTTTCTCTTTGTGTTAAACTTCGCCCAACTTTGTAAGTATATCGTATTTTGTCAAAACAGTCTTGTTTGTCATATTATTTGTATCATTCCAATTCTTATTAACTGTTGTAAATACAACTCGCATTCTTGTTTTGTAGCCGTGGCTTGCCTGTTGTAACAGGGGACCAACCGGAACTTCTCTATTGCGATAAACCGCCTTATAATCGAAAATATTACGTGATAGAATATTTTGAACTTTGTAAATTGCTTCGTTTTTTATACCGATATTTAAAATAAAGTCCATAGAACCTATAATTATAACTTCCAGCTTGTTCCATGGTTATTTTTATAAAATATATTGTTATTCTTCATTTATCAATTTATCAAATAATACTAAGAAGGCCTTTTTTATTATTTGTACTGGAATTCTATTCAGTATTTTTAGATGATTATTGAATTGAAATATTTTTTATAGTGCCCAGGACTTGAAATAGTACAATAGCAGAGGAAAATATTCATTATCATATTGTGAACTATTATTGGTATATTTGATTATTACTATTAAGCAATTTTATAATATGTCCAATCGGGCAATGATAACCCAAGTGTTTTTTTTGCCCTAAAAAAAAAAAAAAAAAAAAAAATAATATATATATATATATATATATTATATATATATATTATATATAATATGTCCAATATTTAGATAAGTAAGTTTAGTTATCTTATGGTTTTAAGTGCCAAATATAAAGATAAATAGATTTCCCAACTCTGAAAAAACTTTCCAAAGTACATCCATTGTCAATTATCAGATCTACTCTGTTTTGAATCCTTCAATTGAAGATTATCAAATTTACATTTAATGGGCACAAAAATAAGGAAATGATGTATGTATGCCTTTTAATATTAGGTCTTTTTCCTTTGCCCATAGCTATGAATTAAACAATTGGGACTTTAGAAATTATAGTACAAGACAATATTTCAACCCTGAGTTATGCCAAATGAACTGCTGTTTAGTGTACTTAGACCTGAGATATATTGTTTAAATCTTTGCATGATTATAGAAGATTAGTTTCTTATAATAATACTATTAACTAAGATTTATTTACAGTATTAAAAAATAATAAAGCCAAATAGTGAGGCTTGTAAAAATGGGCAGGGATTGTGGTTGAACATTCCTCAGTAAATTTACTTTAGTCACTTCACAACTTATACTTAGTAAATTTTAAGTAGCTAAAGTTAAACATGCCATTCCTTTGAGGCATTTCATTAATTGTTTTACTTTATTTTCTACAATTAAGCTCCAGTGTTTTATTGAGTTTTTTGTTTTAATAACACCGAATTTAATTGCATTAGTACTTGATGTAATAATCCCAAAATTTTAATTAATTAGGCATTTTAAATTTGTACATAAAAAAATTGATCAAATTGTCTGTTGAAAGTACCTCCAGATTGTTTCCTGTAATTCCAGTAATCCAGTACATCTCCATATAAATATAATTAATTCTACTTTTCAAAACTAATAATCAAATAGGCTACTAAACAGAAATTATAGTCTAACTATTATTTCAAAATTGTTGTAAATTTCCAAACTATCCATTAACGTTGGAGTGTGTATAAGAATAAGAATAATTTATTCACACAATAGAACTCAAAGGTTTTCTGTGCAAGTCAAAACATCAGTATCAAAAGTAGTTATAAAAAAGCAACAGAACAGCATACAATTTGAAGGTAAAAAACAATAAATTCTTGTAAAATTTTTAGAGTTATTCCTACCAAAAAAAAATAAAAAAAAAACAGGAATCGGTCTAATCAAGACATGGGTATCACGAGAGGTATACCAACCCATTCAAGATAAAATAATTTATAATTGAGTTTATTTCTTATTGCTTTAACTTACCGGTAATAAATAAATAACAGGCTAATTGTTTGTAATCATCTATGAGTCACCCACCACGATGTTCTTTTCATATTGAGATGTATTATACTATTCCAACAGTGAGTTTCTAAAGATAAAGAAATGATAACCTTATCGACAGGTTACCGTGAACCGGCTGGGCTGATTGCATTCGTTACCTTCTTTTTGATAGGCTTATTTTGTTGATAGGTACCCATTTTACCTCCAGGGATTTTTCTTATCCGTCGCCAATAGCTCATGGTTTCTTTATCTAAAGGAAAAATGCTTAAAAAGTGAATAGGTTAAAAAAATGATATATAAACAGTTTTTGGAAAAAGGGAAATAAAACGAAAAATCTCTTAAAAATAACTAATTTGCGTTTTATCAGCACCTGCTAGGAATTGTTATCGTCTCCGGTTATCTACACTTGTGACATCCGCGTTTCTTTACATTTGAAAGCATTTGGAATATAACATATCTTGGAAATACACAAGAATATTTCCTTGTATATTATTGTATATAATGTGTATTATTATATACAAGAACATATTTTGGGAATATACACATCGCGGGTGACAGGTGAATTGTATACAATTACCAAAAAATAAATCCTTGTTTATTGTTTGCATTGTTTTTAAATAGCCTATATGATGAAGACAACTTTGGTGGCTAAAAACCTTACAAAATAAGAAATATTCATTCGTTTAGTTTTAAAATTTAGCTACATGATTGATTAATACCATTTGACAGTGTTGCTAATTGACCCTATATAATTGTTGGTTTTACTGTTGTAAGTTATCTGAAGCAAACTTAAATCTGTTGTATTTTGCTACAAAGTAATCCTAGTGTTTATTATGATAATATATTTTCTTCTTTCCTTTTGTCTTATTCTAGTGATTTATTTTTTTATCGGTACAATAAGTTAATTTAATATTCACTTTCTAAGAGGTTTTTCCCACTAAGTTGTATTTCTTTTAGACAAAATTAGTGTAATTTTAATTTGGCTTCTTATAAATGTGGAAAAAATTATGCATTTGTACAATCCAAAGCACAGAAGTTCTGTTGTGATGATGGTGGCCAATTGCGGACTACTCTGTGTGTTATCATCAGAGTCACTTTCTAAAGTAATAAAAATAAATGTTATAGGTCTATTGGGTTGCCCGAATCCAT
>NW_025784216.1:0-27192 GCF_021130785.1 Homalodisca vitripennis
ATTAAAAGAGAATCAGCATAATAAATTTTGAACAAGGAAAACTGAAATATCAGAATGGGAAAGGACAAAGAAAAGGGCTGACCTCCCCTTCCGATTCTCTACCGTTCTCTCCCGCGTTGTTTTGTTTCAGAATTTCCTTCCTGTGCTGCCACCCAGTAGTTGCTCATATCTAAATTGTTCTACCCCTCATCGTACACTGGTGGGTTACTGTGGCAGTATTATTTTTATTGATAAGCATTTAATTGCGCTTGTTCTGTTCCAGTGTCATGGTTCTGGTACTGTGCTCCAGCTCACCTTATACAACGCAGGTATAACGATTCAAGTTTATGTAATTTTTTTCCGTTGTTGTCCACCACTTTATGTGGACTTCCAATGCTACATATTCGATAAATTCTATAATTGTTTTAGCATGCCTAACCTTATGATTTTAATGTTTCTAACTACTGTTTATGAAGTGAATAAATTTCCAATCCGTCGAAAACTCAGGTGCCTTATTCATTTAACATTTATCAATAGACTAAATGTCCTGAAAGTCTAATTGTTAATTGGGTAACATAAATAAAACTGCTGATGACATATATGAATAAACTAAATTTATTCTAGCTTAGTCATTATGGAGCAAATGCGTCTTTTTTATTAACCAGTCTTTGTGTTTAGAAGAATCAAAATTGAAACCAGTAAAAAAACAGTTCTTACTGATATAAATATAAAAATTTACATTTCCGTTTATATATGGTTTTCTATTTGAATCGCAATCAAACCATCAATATTCCTAATTATTGCCAACCGCATTTTGACCGTTACAACAATAGAAGGAGGCGAATAGAATACACACAACAAAAGGTCTAAGCTTAAATACATAATTACAGGGCACGGTCCTGCATATTCCACCTTACTCACACCTGGTACAGGTCCTTACTTGATAGGGACAGGATACTTTCCACTGATGGAGTGGAGTTATCCAAGTCCAATAAATCAAAAACCACGGATGTGGTTTCTGTACAACAATCTCACGTTGTCTGGATCAGGTTATCTACCTATCGTTAAAAAAGTGGATGGGAACGATTAAAAAGCCTGTAAAAATCCCTGAGGACTTGGTCTTGTATGCTTCAGCTTTGTATAGTCGCTTATTCTTTTCAGCTATAAGTATGCTATTGCTATCCTGAATACTGTAAACTCATTATCCCGAGGGGGAGACTCTGGGTATGACTAATTTAAAACTACAAAACAACCACTGTATAAGGCGTATTGTGATCACATATACTTATCCATTGTGACGCTGGCTACAGGACCAAGAGATTCATGAATACTCCTTCATATGCAGGGGTAATAGACATTGCACGGCTGTGCATTAAGGTGCTTACAATCAGGAGAGCCTTTTTATAGCAGTGAAGAGTACTCCGTTAAACCAGGATTTTTCAGAGTGTAAGATTTTAATGCAAGATGAATTAATGCGAATTTGGTCTAATATGTTAGTAGTTTTTTAGAACGATAGAGAATTAGAAGATATCATTTAAATGGGATGACATGCATTGTAGGATTTTTTATTTATATATTTTGTAATTTAAGAAAAACGTCAATGTTACTATGACAAAACGTCGTCTGTACAAAAATTTTAGAAACTGAGGATGTAATCGAAAATAAAACATATTTTACAGTATATTACATTCTAAATAACAAATTTAGAAACTTATTATAATTTTAATCATTCCTATTAATTGCTACAGATATTTCCCCAGGAGAATATTATAAGACAACTTGGAATAGATGCAGGATACTATTGATACAAGGTAGGAGTTTGTTTAGTTTGCATTGGATGTATAATTCAGGAAAATTCTTGGTCATAATAATCTATCATAGATTATAAGGAAGTATGTTTTGTTTCGGCACTTACAAAAATTACAAAAGAAAGAAAATAAATGGCTTCTGTAGGGAAGAGTTCTAAAATTACAAACAGCTGTAAAAAAGCATTTACCATATTGTTAAGCCTTTTTATGTTTTCAGTTGTTTAATTTGTAACTTTTCGGGCAATGAACTACCTATTTCAATGTTTTATTTACAACTACACATCTTAAATAACTGCATATGTTTTAGTACTAAATATTACCATATTGTTAACAAATAAAATTACTTTCCATTGCCAAAAGAATGATGAGATGTGTATTCTAAAATACTGGTTTCAATGTTCTAGTTACTGTTTGTTGGATTTATGTTAGGATTCTTCGGCATTGCCAATGTAGCATAGTGATGGTGAACACCTACATCCAGGTTTCGGTTTAAGAATGAAGTTTCCAGGTCAATGTTTAATTAACACAATCCTCCATCTAGATTTACTCCAGACGAATTCTGTAATGTAACTGTCTGCAAGGGCATTAGTAGAAATTGGTTCGGGAATTAACTAATTATAATCCGTGAAGGGCCAAAAATGAGCATGTAGAGAATTGCTAAACTATGTTAGTAGGCTACTAATGCAAAGCAATTCGCTGACTAATTCGGCTAAAATCAGTTTTTTTTAATAGTTGTTAAACGTTAAAAGAAGCTTTTTAAGACGAGAAAAGCAGAATAAAATTATCCCACAACATTTTTAAATCTGGAAAAAATTAATTATAAGATTATACGAAAATTAAATCCAAAGTAAACCAGACACTAATACAGCTGTATGGCAAAAACTGGCGAAACAAATTAGAATTGGAAGGTAGCTCTGAATTTTAAACTGCAAAAAGAAGAAAGAATTTCTCCTATTCAAGTCATTCTTGCAAGGTCGTATATAGATAATAAAGTATTTTTCTTTATCGGGAATCGAAAAGTTAGCTTCTTCCCTTTGGGACTATGAGGAAATTATATGAAAAAAATGTTAAAGTACCAAAAATATTAAAAAAAAACCTTATGCTTTGGTTATCTAAAGTTAAATAGTATGTTTACCCTTTATTTAAAAGGTTTAAGAATTTCTATATCGCAGAATTGATTATAGTGTTTAACAAAATATATTGCATTTGCCAAGAAAATCTGTAAGTAAATTAGAATGGATTGTGATTGAATTTAAAAGGCGAGGGAAGAACTCGTAAAAAATCCGTAAAAGCATAACATATTTATGGGGGGATTATTGATTTATTGTCTACTCCAGCGAGTCGCGATACCTTCAACCCATACTTGTTTAGCCAAGTTTGCACATTGTGACGTTATTGCGTGCGCAAGTATAAGTTAACAGGTTCAGTGTAGTTTGTAGTAGTAATAATTCCCATAGATTGTGGTTTTTTTGAGGCACATCCCAGAATTTCTAGTTATATTTCATTAAGATTTTTATAAGAAACCTTCAATACAAACTGTAAGGGATATTTAATAAGCTGGTCAGTTAAGTTTTCCCCCCGACAGTGATATTTAATACCAAGTAAAGCGTCAAAAATTTGATATTGGGTGAGTTATGGTAGAGTGTTTAATTGTCTAACAACAAATCCCCTTGTCTTAAAAAAGATAGAAGAAAACAGGCTTGGAAAGTTTAACTTTACTTGAAATTCTGTCACCCAGTTGACCATGGAAAAAAAGTGGTTTTTTTTTTAGGACAGCCCAAGCCGTTCTTCTTTTCGCTCTAATACAAATAAGAAAGATTGTTCCATTTTAAGGATATGGTTCACATTTGTAAATGAACTTAACAGTCAAATTCTTATCTATTTATAGAATAATACTACTACTAATTTACAAGTAAAAAGGTGCGCTACTCCTGAGGATTCACACTAATCCTTAATTTAATATGTGAAACATCCCATATTAAATAATATGATTGAATGTTTATATGTAGTTTTCATTACACATAATAGCTAACAGATAAAAATAATTCCTTACTAATTATTATCCCTGAGACATTGACATTTTTCAAAAAAGATTTAAAGTGCAAGACTTTTAAAAAACGGCAAGTCTAAACTATGGTAAAGCCAAATAGAATCCCAAAGGAATTTAGTGGATGTTTATTATCTTCGTGAAATTTGTAATTATTCAAGTATTGTTGGATATCTGAAGTACCACTATGATTGAGGAATACTTCCCTTTCCTCCTGTTTCCTTAAACCGTATCGCTATAATCCAATATGTAAGAAACACTTTTTTTGTGGGAATCAGTAATTACAATGGGACAAAATGAACCAGTTAGTTCTCAAGTAGCTCTGGAATTATTGACGGTGAATGGATTAACAAACTTATGATAAGGAAAATAATTATCGCTTGAAAATTGCCTATAACAACAAGGTTTTATATTTAACGTTGCAGATTTGCGATTGATTTAAAAGTTGAAGGACATCGTAAGATCTTGGTTTTAGAATTTTGAATATGTGTAGCTAATAGACGTGAAAGGATTATAATAAACACCAGTATGTGTTTAATTGTTATAATTCCAAAAAGGGGGGCGGAAGGATAATAAAAATTAATTCATTTTTAAGGTAAGTGTACAAGGCCCCCCCCTTCGAATCTCCGTTTACAGGTTAACAGTTAAATCTTAATAGTTTATAGTAATTACTGAATAGTGATTTTTATGAAAGACACAGTACAATAGAAAAATAAATTAAGAACATGATTAAAACCTGTTACTGTCGTGATAATTTTTTTTTACTTAAAAATTAAAGTTATTAACATATGTTTTTAAATTTAACTATTTACTTTAAAAATTGAAATATTTTTATATGGAATATACGAGTATATTAATATCAACACCAGAGATGAAAAACTACTTACGTTTAATTTACATATCAGGAAAGTATGAGCACTATTGGAAGTATTAAAATAAAATTGATATCGGGTTGTTGACTCTGGTGAGATTGGTTTTGTTTTACCCTGCCGCGTGGAGAATCAGTCCACGGGAGAGATGTGGAAACACTTTTTGTTGGATGTTAAACACTTAGAGAACGCCCTTTATTTTTTTAACCTGTTACTTTATCGCATCTCGTCCAAGAGTTATTACTAAAAAAGTTTCGCTCCTACTGAAAGTCTTTATTGTTTGACGCAACCTATACCATATCATCTACACTTTAAAATGGATAAAAACCCAAACACGATTTTTATAAATTCATAAAAAGGTGGTTTCGCGGACTCTCAACATGGTTTTTTAGCGCGCAGAGAGGTGAACGACTCACCCACAACCTACAATGCAATATTAACCACATTTAATTCTCATATTCATAGGTCTTATTTTCTAACGCACAAAACTTTGTTCATTCAAATATTGGGCTGTGCTTCCTATAAAGTTTCCAAAATCTCTTCAGTTTTTCCATAAGATTCTAAATATTCCTTCTTATCGTGTTATTTTTAATGTATCTGCTTAATATTTATGGTAGTCAGGCTACAAAATAAAAAGCTAGGAAAGATTCTCATGGGTAGAGTCAGTTTTTGTACAGAAATAACTATTTCTGTACTATTTTATGAAAATAACATCAATTGAATTTCCAGAAATATTTAATTCATTGATGACACGAATTACTAAGAAAAATGAATATATAAAAAAATCTCGTCAACATTGAGTACCAATCTACAACTATTATATCTGCTATTCCTTTGTGTGAGTATTAGGATTCAGGCAAATGTGCGTTGATTGGGACGATGCAGACACTTTTAAATTAATCTATTAAAGTCCCCAGAACCGGAGTTCTGAACTAAGGTTCAATTCACTCACTAACAATTCATCGTGTTTCCTTCAGGGCATAAAGATGGAGACAATTTTAGTTTAGAATAAAATTTACTAATGTCTTTTATTTATGAAATCGACTGCTATAGTCCTTTGGTTCTTAATCCTCATTAAGATCATATACTTCAAGAATAAGACTCTGTTTAGAAGACGAGATATCCAACCGAAAATCACATGTAACTCTTCCTAGAATTCTTATTTGGACACAACCTAGATCTGTTCATCTGCTGATTCCATAATGTTTTTCCTCATTTATTAATTTGCTTGAGATCTTGTAGGAATATTAACCTAATATATTTTTAGAATAATGTATGAAATAAATTATTTGCACCATTCAAACAACATGTATTCTTCGGTTATGAAACTTGTCTATTTTAAGGACGAATATAAATTGACAAAATTTATAAATTAACATTCATCCAATTGAAATCATTCCATATCATTTCTCTATAAATTGCATTAATACTTTATAAAGGAAATTGCCTTACACGGGTCAGACAATTAAGCTATAAAACAATTAAGTCCTTGTTTCGGTTTACAATCAGAAACTGTCCTGGAGAGATCAAACATGGAGATTGTACTTAATTAAACTTGTTCAGAACTCTAGTGGACAGACACTGAGCTAAGTGGGTTTCTATTTAAACTACAACTGACAATTTGTCTAAGAAAACCTGATCACGAATTATTGATAATTACTATGGGTGAAACGAATGTTAGTAGTATTTTAAGATTAAATAATTTGGCTTTTGACCATCTACAATAAACATTTTTGCTTTGGTTAGTCACATGATAATGATCCCCAAAGATTAACATGTCAAACTCATACATTTTAAAGTTTTATTTTGAAAAGGTGTATAAAGAAAAACGTAATTACTTTAAAAGATATAATCAACTGCCCATCAGTAGGTAGAAAACAAATTAATATTATGTCCAGTTTTTTCCTGGAGGATTTTCACGTTTGTCAACGTTTTTTTTTTGTTATCGTGTATAAAATTGGACGTTTTATTAAGTAGAAATAATTAGTAGTAATAAAAAATTTAGGAAAAAGTATTTTGTTATTTAAAATGATTATTTTTTTAAGAATTCATTCTCCATGTAAACGAGTATAAATAAATTTACATACCTAGCAGATTATTAATAATAATTGTGTATATAATGACATAGAATTAAATGGACTATAGTTAATGTTTTGAACACAAGATATTAAGGTTTGTATATATTATACTTTCAGCATCACTAGTATTATTAAAGACTTAATAAAAACACCCCAAAGACCCGCCTGGAATAAGCACATTTCAAAATCTTTAATATATTAAACCACCACAGACAATAGTGTCTTCAATTATTATTTAGCAAAGTGCTTTCTTGCAGAAATTGAAACTCTCTAACATCATAGAATATCTAACTAGTTGGATTGAATGTTGCACAGAATGGGGTAGTGATTTGCCGTTCTGGTCCAAAGCCAAAATAGTCAATGTTCCAATCAGTAGATTTCCACACCACCAAGTGTTATTTGGCTCCTCTATCACCACATTAAATTTGGGCAAATACATGGTTTGACAATTTTTAAGATCGGTGCTATCGGAATTTGATTTCTTTTTTTTTTAACTGATACAATACAATTGGATGATAACATAGAGGGTAGAAATTTCAAGGAGAATTTAAGGGGGCAATATAATAACCATAATCAGGACCCACAGGACAAACAGCTGATAGTGCGGGACGTGACTTTTTGTTTACTAAGTATTGATGTTGTTACTAATTCCCAAGAGAGAAATCCGATAGTTTTAGTTGAAACGTTTATAATGAAATATATCATTTAACAATTGTTCTATTTGTGTAGAGGATTTTGAAACGAAACTGGCTGAAATATGTTCCGGTGAATGTAGTTATTGATGCACAGCACATTATCATAGAAACTGTATTCCAGTCTTCGCATTAAACTGCAGTGTGAGCCTGTATGTTTTCACACTGGGTTGCATGAACTTGGTACAAGGTGTTCAATTAGCTCGTTTGCAAATCATATCTTTAATGCTGTGCAACACCTTACCATATATATATGCACTAATTATTATATATATATTTATTTGTCAATTTTATTATTTATTGTATATAAGTTAGGTGTATATTTAATCTTGTATTTGTAAATATAAATACTTAATATTATTCGGGTAATGGGTTGTGGGCAAAGTAGCCCGAAGATAGAAAACAAAATTGACGTTATGAAGAATTTGAGAATCAGGGGGGGGAAGGCACATCAGTTTGATATGAGTTAAAGGGATGCGGCGAAACAGGGGATGGGAGCCGGCTATTGTGGATGTCCTGGGGATATTAGGCAGCGAGCAAGATGAAGAGCGGTAGGCGGGTGGCGGCAATTGTTGTTTATTATGTATATATCTAATGTTTTCTAAATTAATTTTTCTTAAAATCTGTTTTTCTCTGTTCATGATATTATGTGTGAGGGTCTATCTTCCTTCTTTATCTGCGGTGTTTGCAATTAAGAGACTTCACTTTTAGAGGTATATCTGGCTCGGTGGATAGTGTGATTAGGGGATAGCGAAGATCGAAGTTTTCTCACATGTTCAAAAATTCATGGTTTATTTATGTCAGTGGGTCCGTTAGGATTAGATTTATTTAACGATGAGATTTAACTTTTGTAAATTTTGGGATTGCTGTTTTGTTAATTTGTTTATGTCTTTGTAATATTATACACTTATTATACCTTTTTGAACAACGGCAAAAAGCCGAAATAATTAACAGGGAACTTTTTATATCAAGAAGTATAATAAATTGATATAGTATCATATATATATATATATATAATATATATATAATATATATGTACCATGTCAATAAATCATGTATCCTAATAGGGTTTATTCAGACTAGGGCCAAAAATATTATGTACTGATAGTGGAGATTATCAAAATTATCTAGAAAAACTTGGAAATGCATTTGTCAAAAGAAAAATATCCTTCAAAATTTATAAATAATCAAATTAAACACTCTAATGTTCATAAAATCCAAAATAATGATGATGTAAAATTTATAACAAAATATTTTCCTGGTTTATATAAAACAAACAATATTCTAAGAACGGCACACAAAATTGTTGAATCTTCACCAATTACTAAAAACTTATTTTTAAAAAACCACCCAGGCTAGTGTTTCGTAGAAATACTAACCTGAAAAATCTTTCTGGTACGGCCCAAATTTCCACAAAAATTCAGAAAAGAAGAAAAGTTTTAAGTGTCAACCCTGTAAAGGACAAACGATGTAATACTTGCAAAATTATAAAATCGTCCAATTTTTTTACCAGTAGTAAAACAAAGAAAACTTACCCTATTAGAGGAGAAATTAATTGCAAAAGCAAAAATGTAATTTATCAATTAAACATGTAAAAAATTGTGCAATGGATTATGTTGGATTGACAAACCAATCCATTGCACATAAGAATGAATAATCATCGTTGTTCGTCCTAAAAAACAGGATGAAAAATTGGTTTCACAACACGCATTAGGCCACCAACAAAATTTTGAACAATGTTAACAGAAAATGGAAACAAAATTTACTTAGAAAATTTAGAACAGGCACATAAGTTTTTTTTTTTTTTTTTTTTTTTTCCTTTGGGATATTGGGGTGGATTCATAGATCCTCACACGTCAACCTGAGCTTATTGTGTGCCCCTTTGATGTTAGAGGGGTAAGCCTATCTTCGTGCCCTTAATTAGGCTAAGAAGCTTTTCCCCGATACTAGCATCTGGTTCGTCGCCTGGTTGTTTATCACCGAAAAAAGAGCCCTTCTCCTTGCTCCCAGTCTCTCACAGTCCAGTATTATGTGTTTTGCAGTCTCTTCAGACTTATTGCAGAGTCTACACTCCGAGTCCTCATTTCGTAAAAACCTAGAGTGTTTAGGTGTTTCCTGAAGTGGCCGTGTCCATTGATCAAGGCAATCACTTGCTTAACCCGATCCCTGCCCAGCCCCATCAGCCATCTGGTGAATCCGGAGCTAGAATCGGCAAGCAGTCTTTTGCCGAGTGCTTGTCCTTGGTGACTCTGCCACCGCAAGCGGTGTGTCTTCCTGGACCATTTTTTTATACTTTGGTAAGCGGCTGACTTGCTTATACCACAACTCGGTTCTGGACCGGTGTATGGCATGCATGCTCCGCTTTTGGCAAGGCCTGTCGGCGCATTCGTTGCCACCTATGCCTGTGTGGCCCGGTACCCAACCAAGACGCACACAGTTTGCGTGATCCAAGCTTGCAGAGAGTGTTTAAAGCACTCCCACACAAGCCTGGATGAAATGCTGCTGGAGTCAAGAGCTTTAAGAGCTGCCTGACTGTCTGACATATACAGATGTTCATTCCCTGGTACCTTCTGGTGAGGCCTAGGTTGGCACAGGCTAGGATACCATAGATTTCGGCTTGAAATATGGAGCAGTTCCGACCCAAACTGCCGCTAAGGGCAGTTCTATAGGGGGATTTAGACTAAACACTCCATATCCAGTTCTACCCTTAATAAGCGAGCCATCCGTGTACCAGACAAAGCTCTTTCTTATTGTTGGGATGTTTATCTTGCGATTTCCACTCATCTCTGGAGTAGAAGTCAACAGAGAATGGCTTATTGAATACGAACTCCGTTCTCATTGTGTCGAAGACCATATCAAGAATAGCGCTTGGGTTTACAGCTTCAGTGATGGCGCCATGGCTCGCGTTAGACGCGCCATTCCTCCACAAGCCAGCAACCATCAGCCGATAAGCCGACTTACGCGCTTCAGCTTTTATATGGACATCAAGAGGTTAGAAGTCCTAAAAGCCACCTCGAGGGTCCGCTGAGGGACTGCTCCTGGAATGCTCCGGTTACAAAGATTGTGCCAAGCCTTTGTAAGCTTTCAAGCTTGGCTTTGGCAGTTACCGGCTGATTCACCTTTGTCCACCAGACTAATGAAACCATAAGTGATTTGAGGCCTTACAACTGCTTTGTAAAGCCATAGTGCTATATGGGGTTTTACGCCCCATGAGATTCCTGCAAGTCTCCTGGACGTCATGAGCGCCCACTTTGCTTTGTGCAGGATATTATTAAGATGATCATTCCACGTAAGCTTATGGTCTAGAGTCAGTCCTAAATATTTGACTGTCTTTGACCACTCCAGCTGAGTGGATGCGAGTTTCAGCCTAGAAAGAGACTCTAGGTTCTTTTTTCTAGTGAATGGTTACAACTACTGTCTTAGAGGGATTTACTTTCAGTCCCTCTCCCTGACACCAGTTGTGTACATGTTGAAGGTTGGTATTCATGATATCAACAACAACATTTGTATATTTTCCCTGTACCATAAGGACTATGTCGTCTGCATATCCTTGTACATAGATTCCGTTTTTAGTAAGGTCCTCAAGTAGACCATCTACTACTAGATTCCACAGTAGAGGTGACAGGATGCGTCCTTGAGGACATCCCCTTGTGGGTGCGATCACAAGCGATACTTCATTGAGATCGGGCCCTGATATCCGTCTGGAGCACAGCATGGCCCTAAGCCACCGGCCACCGGCACAGAGGAGCTGTCTCGAGGCCACGTCGCTGTGCTCCACTTACCATTGCAGTGAATTTGGCATTGTCGAAAGCTCCTTCAATGTCTGATGAAGATTGCACAATGCCAATTCCTTGGCGGACAGGCCTATCCCTCAATCCTACTGACTAGTTGGTGCAGTGCTGATTCATCAGGATTTGCCTTGCTGGTATGCATGTTGGTATGCGGATGAAGGGGAGTGTCTGAGAGAACTCCCTTTCTCAGGTGCCTCTCCACCAGTCTTTCTAATGTTTTCAGTAAGAAACGAAGATAAACTGATGGGACGAAAAGATTTAGGGGACAGAGTAGTCCGCTCTCCCTTTTTTAGGGATGAAGACCACCCTGTTGAGACGCCAGACTTGTGGTATGTACCCATAGGCTAGGCTCGCCCTGAATAGTTCACATAGAAAGGTAAGGAGATTCTCCGGCCCTTGTTGAAGCAGGGCCGGAAAGATTCCATCCCCTCCTGCAGATTTGAAAGGGGCAAATTTAGAAATTGCCCATTTGGCTTTAGAGAGAGTGACAATCCTTCTGGCAATGGCCCAGCTACCACGACAAGCTCTTGGCCGTGAGCCTGCCTCGTGGTTACCAGACGTTCCAGTGTCGTCATTCTCAAAGATACAATCAGGGAAGTGAGTCTCAAGGAGGAAGTTTGAGGCTATCACTAGACCCGGAAGTGTGTTGGACCCTCCCTGGGACCTTAAAGATCCCAAGTGACCGGTTGGACTTGAGGCTAGTAAGCGTTGCAGTCTAGCTGCCGCGCTTAACTCATTTACCTTCTGTGTAAACTGCCTCCAGGAACTTTGTTTTGCTTTTTTAATTGCTAGGCTGTATTCTCTTAGAGCTCTATGATAGGACTCCCAGATACGGCTCCTTTTGCATTGATTGTACAGCTTCCTGACATTAGCCCTTTTGCGAGCGAGGTCCGCAGTCCACCACTTAGTATTGGTTCGACTCTTCCCCCGTCGCAATGGGCAATTGTCGTGGAAGCTATTGATTATAGCATTCTGCAGGTCAGAAGCTATCTGATCTATGTCTGTGAAGCATCTCACCCTTCCGCCTACCGATCCCAACTGTGACTGAAGGTCAAACTTATATCCCAACCAGTCAGTCCTCCTGGGATTGCGATAGAGGACCTCTGCAGCCCTCATCTTGCAAGTTAAAGCGGATATACCTGTGATCCGATAATGAGGCCTCTTCGCTTACGTGCCACTTATCAACCATTCCAAGTATTACCTTGTGTGCAGATTGTATATGTCAATAACTTCTTGTCTAATTCGTGTTGCGAACGTAGGGCGGTTACCTTTATTACATATAAATAGGTCCCTACTTAGAAGAAATTGTAAAAGTGCCTCACCTCTTGGGTTAGTGTTGGTGCTCTGCCCATCCAGCAGGAGTGATGGGCGTTGGCGTCACAACCTAGATAGAAGTTGTTGACGTCTGGCTTGTGCTTCTTCCACCAGGAGGCTCTAGGTCTCTTGATGGAGGGAGGAGTTCCCTGGCATCATATGGCAAGTATACGGAGCCTACAATTGTGCTCTGCACTATGCCTCCATTCTTCCAGGTCAGTGTGCCCACAGTGAGATCTCTGGAGCAGAATTCGTTGAGGGTTAGAAAATCCAAGCCTCTCTTCAACAGGATGCAGGTTCTGACATTCCTTAGAGAGGTACAGTAAATTAACTTACCTTTGGTTTCATTTAGGCCCGCCACTCTCCCTTGGTGAAGCCATGGTTCTTGAATCAATGCCAGATCAAATCCCTCCTGGAGGAAGAACTGGCAGAAGGCTGCCGAGGCAGCCCTACTATGTTGGAGGTTGATTTGTAGAACTCGTGGCATTGTCCTTGACTGTCGAGGAGACAATTGAGACCTGCCAGAGTCCTAAGTTGGCTCTACAGATTGGAAGCCTTCACAGCCTTGTAGCAGACCTCGTCCAGGAAGCAGACGAATCCGTAACCTTTCGGGTCTGGCTTGAATGGAAGGATTTTCCACCTCGTTTACATTCAGGTTGGGGTTCTGCTTATTGAACATCTCAAGTACCTTTTCAGTTGTCTTCTTCAGAAGCTTCGGGTGAGCTCTGAAAAACACCCTAGTGGACCTCAAGATGTCCTTACGCAGACCCACTCTCAGAGAGATGTCATCTCCCAGAGGTTTTATTCTTTGAATAAACTTCTTCCAGCCAACGTTTGGTGTGCTCGTTGATGCAGGAAGCAATTAACACCTTTCTCTAGGTAGGTGCCCGCAAACGATGGAACGGAACCATCCTCCAGGGGTTGGATTTCTTCCATAATTGCGTCCTCGATGGCTTCTCCTTGCTCTGCACTAAGCTTCGCTTCCGGGTAGCCTTCGAGGGCTATGGCCATTTTGATCGCTGCGACCTCTCTGTAGGTAGCCTTGGGTGTGCTACCAGAGGCCTCGGGATCGTGGGCTTCGGGCTTTTGGGTTTCCCTCCTAGCCTTCTTTGCGGGGTCCCTCAGCGGAGGGCGGGGTGACCAAGGTGCCTCTGAGGCGTTTGGCCGACCCCACCCCCGCCTTGGCACCCGCAGTTGGGCCCGGAGTTGAGACCTCCTGCCGTTCTGGATTCTTTTTCTTCTTCTTTTTTCCCCCTCCTCCACTTGGAAGGGTCAAAAGCTTCACCCTTTTCAAGAAGTTTAGCCTTTAGTGCTTCATCTTCTTTGAGCAGTGGTGAGATTGGGCCTCTTCATTCTGAGGTTGCCGAGTTGCTCTGTGGCATCATCCAGCGTACCTGTAGACATGGGAGTGCTTGGGCTGTTGAGGAGCTGATCTTCTATATCTTGAAGGGATTTTGCTTCCTCAGCGCTTGTACTGCCTTCCTCAGATAAAGCCTTGCCATGTATGGGAGCTTCAGTGTGCAATGGAACCTCCTGTGTTCCTAAGGCACTTTGTTGAGGAGAAGGTAGGGATGTTGGCATAACAACCTCTTGAGTTGTGTTGCCAGGTGGTGGTATGTGCGAGGGTAGCTTCAGGAGCTACCTCAGCAGGAAGAGGGTAGGTTAGAAACAGCTTCAGGAACTGTTTCAAGGGTTGGTTGGTTTTGATTTATGTTTTTCTTTCTTTCCATGTTGTTCCCACGAGAAGCTAGGGAATGGAAGGTCAACCCAGACAGAGCCCCGCATGCCTGGGTAAGCTGCTTTTAAACTGGAGGGTCGCCGGTGTCCAGAGTCCGCATAGTAAAGACTGGTTTGCCACCAGCCATTCAGCCCTGGCCTACGCTGTTCCGCCGTGGCTTGGCCCCTAGTGGGAGAAATGAAAGGGAAACTAGATCGAAGAGTTGAGGAACTTTACCTCAGATAGAAGAGAGTGAAGAAGAGAGATAGGCTGACACATAGAAAAGTGTGCCAGCCATAGGCCTCCAGAACAAGAAGAGAAGGGATCTGGAGCATTAGCTAGGGTACCTCGGGGTCGCCACTACCCGTACGGCCTCGAAAGTAAGACCGCCCCTGAGGGGGGCACATCAGTTAATATTAAAATGAAACGTACCCTTTGGTCTGAATAAAAGATGAAATGATCAATTGTTTTTGTTATTATAATTTTTTCTAAATTATTTTTCTAAATTCCTTCTCTGTTCATGATATTTCTCTTTGGTGTCAATCACATGTTTATTTATGCAAATGTTTATTTATTTAAATGTTTATTTATTTACTTGTGTAAATTTTGTTGCTGTGTTATTTTTGTTTTATACTTTTTATTATACCTTTTTGAAAACGGCAAAGCCGAAATATTAAAGGAAATTTATACTAAGAAGTCTAATTTGTTATATTATATATATATATACAGGGTGATTAATGAAGTTCTCCCCCCACTTCTACAGCACATTGTACTAGTAAAAATAATGAAAAAATGTTATATAAACATAGGTCCGAAAACGCTTCGTTAGCGAGTTACAGGTAGCGAAAGATTTCGCCTGAATTCCTGGGTAAAGAGTAAAATAAAGCCATACTGAACTTTTGGACAGGTTAATTAAGTAAGAAATATCGTGGATTCTTATGTATTTTTACCTGATAAAGCTAATAAAATAGGTTTCAGAACTGTACCTGTAGTAGTTTTTGAGGGATTCAGGGTTAAATGCAAAAAATTGGGGCACGAAACAATGTTTTTTTAAGTTTGATGTACAATAACTTTGTTAAATTGGTAAATAAATACATAAAATCAACAAACATTAATTGTAGAGAATTTAATTCTGAGAAAACTGATTTAATCAGTCTAAAATAAAACAGAAATAAGTACCAAAAAATCGATTTTATTCAGTATAATACATTACTAGTTTTAAGCAAAATTAATCAGGTTGGGCCAACCGTATGCACCTTTTTATAATAGATGTTCGAAAATGAGGGCCATCATTATCAATACATTTTGCAGCACGTTTGTGTATTGCTTTTGTTGCGTTTCTTAATTTTTCAGGACTTCCCTGTATCTGCACAGCCGAATCCATAATAACGGGCCAATTAATTCATCACGAGAATTCACTTTTGTCTTGTATACAATGTCTTTCATCCATCCCCAGATGCAATAATCCAATGGAGATAGATCTGGTGATCGTGGTGGCTAAGGGTGAGGCCCTCCACGACCAATCCAGTGTCCAGGAAATTGATGATTTAAGTAAGCAGAAACGGCACGTGAAAAGTGGGGAGGTGTTCCGTCATGCTGGAAGTACAAATTTTGTCTGAGATATAAAGGAACATTCTCTAACAGCTGCGGCAACTCTTCTTGAAGGAAATGCAAATAGAACTCAGCATTTAGGCGTCCAGGTAATATGAAAGGTCCAATCAGCCGATTGTGCAAAAGGCCACACCAGACATTGACGCTAAATCGGTTGTTGAAAGTTCTGTTCCACTACCTCATGTGGAGTTTCTTCTGCCCATGAGTGTTCATTGTGCAAGTTATTGGACACCATCCCGAGTGAATTGTGCCTCATCCGTAAACAAAATACGCTTGTAGAGTTGGTTATTTATATTCAAAAAGTTGCAAAACTCAAGCGAAGCGGGACCATCCCCTAGCTGTAGATGTTGAACCTTTTGTTTATGAAACGGATAAAATTTGTTTCGATTAAGTGACCTCCACACCGTTGACTGCGAAACTCCTATCCGCCTAGAAATACGTTGTGTACTTACACCTGGACTGCGATGAACATCATTAATAACAATATCATCAAGTTGGACAGCTCGTTCATAATTGGTTCTAGTACTTGGTAGTGATCCTGTTTCCCGAAGAGTACGAAAGTTCCTGAAATTGTTTTGGTATCTGGAATCCTCCTATTAGGGTAACGTAGTTCATATTCTTCTAAAGCAGCTCTAGCATTACAGTAACCCAAAATAAAAACCATATCAGCGTATTCCTCTGATGTAAATAAGTAAGGCATTTTTTCGCTGAATAAACAATCGAATTATAACTCACAGAAAAATTGCATTTAATAACACGATTCACAGAACCCGATCTCCTGCTGTAGCTTGCAAAACACCACTAATACACAGATCTAACGTAACAGTACAGAATACCATTGTTGATCAGCTGTTATTCGTGCGTTACCAACTTAGAAATTAATAAAACAAAAAACTGGATTTCGATGATTAGTAAACAATAATGGGAAAATGTTTGCTTCATTTATTTTCGAAACATTTGATGTAAATTTTTATTTAAAAAAAAAAATACAACGTAATAAAACATGATATTTTTATTTACAAACAAATTTATTTAACAGTTAATCTTGTTTTCTCAATTTATCTCATCATTAAGGAACAAACATTTTGTTTTTGTTTTATTTTAACTAAATACCGTACGGTATTTCTTTACAGCTAGTAATGTATTATACTGAATAAAATCGATTTTTTGGTACTTATTTCTGTTTTATTTTAGACTTTGATTATATCAATTTTCTCAGAATTAAATTCTCTACAATTAGTGTTTGTTGATTTTATGTATTTATTACCAATTTAACAAAGTTATTGTACATCAAACTTAAAAAAACATTGTTTCGTGCCCCAATTTTTTTGCATTTAACCCTGAATCCCTCAAAAACTACTACAGGTACAGTTCTGAAACCTATTTTATTAGCTTTATCAGGTAAAAATACATAAGAATCCACGATATTTCTTACTTAATTAACCTGTCCAAAAGTTCAGTATGGCTTTATTTTACTCTTTACCCAGGAATTCAGGCGAAATCTTTCGCTACCTGTAACTCGCTAACGAAGCGTTTTCGGACCTATGTTTATATAACATTTTTTCATTATTTTTACTAGTACAATGTGCTGTAGAAGTGGGGGGAGAACTTCATGAATCACCCTGTATATACAGGGTGTTTGAAAAGTATGGGTACGGCTTAATATTTTAAAAACCATAGCAGATAACATCTATAAACTTTGCACAGTGTCATATAGCTATGTAAACTATTTTTCCTTGATATTACCATGACATGACAACCATGGGGGGACGGCCCACAGAGGAAAACATGAAAATCTTTAATTGAAGCATGGGTCGAGTGATACCTCATTTGAGAGAGCTCACTTAGTAGAGTTGAATGCCGCAAACCCATACTTTATATATATATATATATATATATATATATATATATATATATATATATATATATATAATTATATACGTTTAAGTTATAAATTTTCAACTATCATTACAATGTGTCAGCAGCAGTACAAAGAGATGTAGTGTACTTTTAAATAAAAAATTACTGAGAGCTTCGAACACAATATTGAGCGCGTCATTTAAAATATCATTTAATTGCATGTTGTAGTGACGTAATGATGTAATTAATACTACCTGAATTTCACTGGAGCAGGTAGGCACAGAATTAGTCTCTCAATCGTCTAAGGTGAGGAGACTGAGATATAGAGCGAGTTCTCCGTCCTCATGGGCTCTCCTTACCGCCAAACCTACCCATCCTGCATAAAATGCTTAAAAACATGTAATTTGAGATAGCTCAATGAGATAATGCATAATAATATTATACATCTCAATAGAACCACCACGTTTACGATATGGTCATTCGACGATAAGACACTAAACCGATATGTCAATATCAGATAAAAAGTTGAATTGAACTTTCAATAAATATGGAAGTTATTTCTGATCCATTAAACTTTTACTTCAAATTAAATTCTCCGGAACTTCACCTGAACAAACTTTGGAAGTGGGACAGCTTAGAGGAACAGCAGTGTCCAACTTTGGACATTCCTTTTGTTGAAATGCGAGACTCAATTGATATTCATGTAAAATGTTATACCCACCTTAAACTATTAAAACGTCTTAAGCTGTTAAAAAATTATTTAACGTAATAACTCATCTGCAACAAATGTTTTATACTATAACTTTGTAATATTGTAGGCTTAACTGGAGTGGGATTACTCATGTGTGTTGTGTATTTACACAAAAAAGTACAGAAAGGGAGAAATCAGTATGAAAGAAAATTATTGAAACATAATTGCACAGCATCATTGCGTGGCAATTGTCATGGATTCAGTACTTGCTTTTTAAACACTATTCAACAGGAAATAGTTGTGTATGAAAAGCTTATTATGTGGTGGAGGCATATCCATGACAGAACACAACGTTTCAACCGACGAATGGTCCTTTCAGATACTTTAAAGACCACACATAAGGGGTAAGTCCTCTTATATATACTCAGATTTTTCACCTGTCAAAGTCAGATATTACAACTTTCTTTTAGATGCACTATTTTTAGACTCTGGACTTGATGATCTAGACCTAGGCCTAGGGCGTACTTTCTGTATTTGGCACGCCCGTTGACAATGAATCATTAGGCCTAACCCTTTCTGCAGCCTGGGTAAAAGAATCTTAAACTGTTTTATCCTAGGCATCTTGAAACACTCAAGATAAAATATATGAGTTCACAAGAATTACTGCTCAAAAAACAGTAATAGATTGTACATAACATAACCACAAATAAGATGTAAACTATAATAATCCACCGTCAGATGTCAGAATACAGACTACCGATGAATTTCTATATTGTAACAACACGAAAATAGTACAGGAAATAAGAGGATGTATACTATAACGAAATACTGGGCGGCATCAGCCCTGAAATGGCTATAAAACTCATTGCAGTCCTCTAGATAACAGTTTATTTTGTGTATAAAATAAAATCGTGTATACATATATTATACATAAGTGGATTCAGGATAATATGGCAAAACACAAAAAAATCAAAAATTGAATCTTTAAAGATTGTTTAGTACTGTGTCGAAACCATTGTTATTAGTGTAATTTTTATCAATCTTTTGATTTTCTATATCTTTAATATTTAGTTATATAGTAAAGCTCATAATGTTTTACTTGAACTCAGAGCCAATTACATTCGTTGCTCTAAATTCATATTGTAATTTGTTACAAAAAGAATTAATATTTCTGAAATTCTTCTGTTCTTCTGTGATTACGTTCAAGGTTGCTGCTAGTACAGCCTACTCTTAAAAACAGTTACTAACCTTCTGAGGGGTAGTGCACCAAATATTTATAAACTTTGGAAATATTTACGTCATTATTATTAAAAATATTGCTTCATTCACAATTTACACTTCGGCCATCTTCAATTTTAGCTGCACTGTTGGGTAATTGATGGTTTTCATCCTAAATAAGTGCAGGTTCAGCGCTTTGAAGGGTTTTTAATTAAGCCGTGACAGATTTTCCACTGAGTAAATATTATTATTGATATTAAAAATCATTTAAAATGACGCGTATATAACAAAAAAACATTTATACAGTTGTTGGAGTAAACGTTTATTGCTCGCAGTGAGAGAGGCTTAGTAGGTTTTGTACCATATTTCTCCTCCGTGCACACCTATCTTTTTTAGTACATACATTTAATGGATTATTTCGTTGCATTTTGACACAATGTGTGATTAGGTTTTGATTACATATATGGTTCCTTAATGGTGATTTAATGGTGTAAAATATTGCTAATATATTGAAAATGCTGTGATTGTTTGTAACTACAACGCAAATTATTCTAAGGCATAAATTAGTAGTGTAAATATAGTTTCAAACTATATTTTACCAATAAATATTAGTTATACAATTTAATTTTATCTGCTCATAACAATAAGGTCAACACGGGCCCCGATGGCGAAAAGATAAATTTATTTAAAATAATATCCTTTTAGTAATATTTTAACATACTTAAAATATCCATTCTCCCTTCCCTCTCTAATAACTTTCTTACGAATAAAGATGGATTAATTTACTTTAGGCATGTTTATATGACCAATGAGGACTTTTTTATGTATGAAATTTTTATGTATGTGGTATTTTGGGGGTAAGACAAAATTGTTAACCCATAGCAAGTGACAAGTTCATTTTAAAGCTATTTATAAAAAGAAGAATAATGGCACAAACTAGAGGTATCTAATATTACTCTATGAAATATATCGTAATTAAAATTCGAATTAGTTTATAAACCTCCATTGCTTGTGAATAGTTTTGTAATGAACGAAAACAAGTAGTAAAAATCTTGAAATCTCATCTCATATTCCGTTAGATGAGATGCTCCGTAATGATTAACATGTAACTATTGATTAAAAATAAATAAGTTCAGGATTCAAAACTGCGTCTCTTATTTTGTAACATTCCAAGTGCGATGAGTTAGTAGACATCTTCGATCCTAGTCCTTAATTCATAAACATTCTCGAAAGTAAATTATTCCATTTTTATTTATAATAAAGTTACATAGAGGAGTATGACTTTGAAAAATGAAAAAACACAGTGCAAAAATATTCATTTTGTTATAAGATACGCCTACGATACTTAAATCGAAATTTTGCCTAATTTCAATTCCATGGTATCGAAACCGTCATCAAACATACTACAGATATTTCAGAAGACCACCAACAGACGGAAGATGTGGTATTTACTGCCAAGCACTAAACACACAGAAAGTTAATTAAGAAGAAGTTGGAAAGAGAAAACAGCACTTAAAAATAAAAGAGTTTGGTTTCAGTGGATGGTTTATCTTCTTGGGAGGATACGTACTATCTCATCTATTTCTTCCAGTTAGGTTCTATAACTTCTTCTCTCTTCTGTTCACCCACTTTCTTCCTCCAAAACTTACAAAACCTCAAAACGATAATATGAAGGCACTAGTGGTAAATAGGCATAACCCTTAACATTTAATAATTCATTGCCAATAAGCAATAACTTACAATTAAGTAATTCCAGTAGTTGAAAGTGGTCTGGAGTATCAGCCCATTATGTCACACCCTTGTTAGAAATAGCTGTTTCGGTTTTTATCACAGCTAACGCATAATATTATGGTTACTCCAGCCCTAATAATGTATCTAAATGGGTGCTTTAGATTGCTCCATTCACACAAACAAAGAAAAAATCTAATCTCTAAATATAAGAAGGATAAAGAATACTATACGAGTATTGCTTTTATAGCTCAACTTTACATTAAAAAGCTATCTGTGATGTCTAAGAGTGATTATGTTATTTTGTTGCAACTTTTTCTGGTATTGAAATAACAACAATCCATGTATACAAATTTAAGTAAAGTAAAGATAAATAGAAACTTATAAAAATTTATCTTATATAAAAAGGAATATATTAAATTTTGCTAGCGTCATCACACTAAATATCACAATTGGCTTGCTCTGATATTGAAAAACCGGACTTTTATCACGAGCGGAGAAGAAGAAGAAGCTAGAAAGAGGTCCAAATATGTAAAATATGCAACTCTAAAGACCTTTTTATGAGACGTCAAGAACGTTCCAATACCATTTATGACGCAGGCTTTTGTTTTTGACGAATATAGGCAAAGGCCCCATACATACTAGTATGTGTTAGGTTCAACAGCATAAGAATAGGATTATCTTCAATTAATGGAACTTGCTAAGAAATACAGTTATGGCTAATGATACTTTTTTGTTTTTTAACCTTACTCCTATGGCGTACGAAAGAAAACTAATTTCAATTTCCAAAGAAAAAAACAAGCTGAAAATTAAAAAAAACCAGTCCTTCTAAGCTCCACTCCATGTCCCTTACGAAAAAGTGTAAATCTGTAATGTGATTTTAATTTTGAGATGGGAGCTTTACGTGTGCTTTGTTGGGGGAATATTTTACCACAGTTAATAGTGAAGCAACCGCCATACAGATCATAAAGTGACAATAAAACTATTCACCTCTCAATAAAACAGGATGGATTGTTTCTTGATATTTACGTAACTATGTTGCTCTTCGTTTGTTTATACAAAGATTAAAAGAATACTCCACTGCAAGGATGGTGCTCACTATACGAGCTAGACCACTGAATAATGTATGAATTTATTTAATCATATTATGTAAATTAAGTATATTCTGTTAGTAATGAGCTTCATGACATAAACAAGTTAAACATGGAATCTTCATTAATAAATGAAGGGACTCAAAACGATAAATTGTAATACAAGTGACAAACACTCGATCTTTTCAATTACCCATCCTGAAATTAAAACATTACAAAGCTTTTAATCATAAACTTAAAAAACACCAATTTTTTTTTTTTTATTTTTTTTTAAAATAAAAAAAAAAACCTGGAAACCAGTTAATATTATGTAAACCATCTTATACTAATTGTAAACTACGGTAAGTTTAATTTTCAAACTGTGTCTCCATTAAAATGTTTTCCTACTAATATTTATATTTAACGTAAACAATTTTAAAACATAATTCTTGTCAAAGGTGTTTTCAGTACCATATTGTTAAGTTTGCGGTATATTTGATTATTTTTATGAATTCTTCTAAACATTCATAGTATAATAATAGGAAGGATAAACTGTCGGCCTTTCGACATGTCAATGTTTATCACTGTGAAAGTGCATTAGATATTCTTAGTTAAAGAGCATTTATTTTGTAATTATATCCTGGAAACGTATGATTAATTTTCATACAATAAATTAGCCATTTTATGCGGTATTTATTTATTGTTCCAGTTGTCCCATGGTCAAGGATACTTAAAAGTTATAATACATATTTTACAGGGTTCTTTAGTTTCAGCTTTTTTATGCATTAAAAGCAAAGCATTTTCTCTGTTTTTCACAAATAAAATAACATTTATGGACGCCATAATTAAAGCTTATCCCCCTGACCCGATAACGAAAATATATTTCCTAGTATCATAACTATCACTCAAAATGAGAGGCCACCGCATTAAAAGAATATTATTCATAAACTGGAAACAAACTAATGAAGAAAATCTCATTTGACTTTGGGACCATTTTGATAAGTTGAATTTCATCCTTCGCTGGATTTTAAATTACTTAACCGGAAGATTTAAAGTAAGTTGTGGTTTTTGAGTTTTATGATTCATTACGAAGAATATATATACGATAGTTGAATTTAAATAAAAAACTATATGTATAAAAAACGGCTTTTTTTCTCTTAACTTTATGGACAATTTATATTTTACTAAAGGGTTAGGTCACTTTTAATTTAAGAACCAAAACATCACAGCGTAAATTGATCTTTAAGCGAAATCACGAAAAAACTAATGTCTGATATTTTTTCATAGATTGAGCATTTTAAATTATATTTTTTTAAAAAAAAAATCTTGCGAGCATTAAAAATTTTATAAAAAAAAAAAACAAAAAAAAAATAAAAAAAAAAAAAAATATAAAAATACAACAAAAAAAAAAAAAATAAAAAAAAAACAAAATATAAATGTATAACCTGATGCTTTATATTTATGTCGTTTTTCCCTTGTGGATGATTTATATTAACTCGGAAGAATTAAATTGAGTTCATAAAATCTTCCGTCAACTATTCATAACTACTATTAACGAGGGGACAACATGATGTAGAACATTATGGAAAAAACCTTCCATCAATTGTATGAAGACTTCATTTTGCACTGTTTAGCTAAAAAATTGTGCAAGCTATATCCAACACCATTCATACTCTATAACAAATTAGACTGAATTAAATTTAAATAATAAATGATTTTCAGTTTATTTTTGCGTGTTGTACATTCCAAAAGAATACATATTTATACTTAATTTGAAAATTACACTTTTGTGGCCAAATTGAAAGTTAAGTTTGGTTTACTCTACCTAGTCTTATAAAATGATTAACATCGTAAAATACATTTGTAATATCAAAACGCACTTAATGGAAAAATGTTATCGTAGGTTACTTCAAATCTAAATGTAATCATTGTGTTATTATGTTTACTTGTTCACTTCTATTTGGGATATAATTAAATCAACTAATGATATGAATCAAATATTTCAATTTTGGCGTTTAAGAGAATAATTGACCAATTGGTATAGTTTTAACTTAACAACTTTTACTCAAAATTTTTCCGAAAGTAATAAAATTTAATAATAAAGAACTTAAAATGATATTGTAATATAGAATATTCATTCATGCCAATTAGATGGTTAGACAGGAAAAATGTAAGTCAGGATTCAATATGTTAACCTGGTTGACTTTTCCTTAACTAAAGATATGTCAGCCATAGGTGATAATAGTTGAACCTTATTTACACGCTTCATCCAGTTTGTCTCATAGAAAATTACTATAAAAAAAAAAAATAAAAAAAATTTATACCGTTGAAATTGGTTTTTGGCTTATTTTAAGGCAGATTAATTGCTATTTTCTGTGATATTGCTTTCAGAGGTTATATTTGTTACTATAATCTAAATTCTTTAAAAACACGATGGGAGGATTGTGAATGAAACATTTATTTTTTCGAACGTTCGCCAGCGTTCATTGATTTCAAGAATTAGTTAACACTACATTTCCAGAATCTGTAGATCTGACCTCTTATTGTAGGTTAAATAAACAAACCATAAAGACAACATAATTACAAACTACGTTTTTTTGTTTAGTTTTTATTAAGTGCATGTTTTAGAGTTAGCTGAAGTTGACATCATCAGCATGGTGGTGGAGATTTCTTGACTTACGCGTTTCACAACGCCTCTGGTTATGATTAGTTTTATTTTAACCTACATTGTAAATTATGTGGTCAGGTTAAGTTATTTAACTGAAGAAGAGATCAGGATTTTAGAAACGTAGGGTTACTAATTTTTTTGTGTCACTGAACGATTAAAAAAATGTCCAGGAAAAAATCCTGTTTTCTATAACCTAAATTAACTTCCCTAAGTTTGTGATAAGAGAGTTGTAACATAACTGAATATTTTTTTTTTTCCATTACCCAAACCAAAAAGTTAAAGTTTCGAATTATGCTTAGTTGTGAGATAAGTTGGTTAAGTGAAATCTTTGCAAATTACTGTTGTTTACAATAAATAAACTAAATATTTTCTTATCTAAAATTTTACTTATGTTTAAAACTTTTTGAATCAAAAGAATTCATCTGTTGTAAATTATGCATATAGGCCTATAATTATAAAAAATTAATTTATTATAGATATTAATATTGATTTTTAATAATAAGTAAAAGGCTTCTGTGCTCTTTTTTTTTAAATAAATAAGTGACCGACTTTGGAAATGTAAATTCTGTCGCCAACTGGTAAAGGTAGGCTGCAGTTAAATTAAATTGAAAAACGACATTTCTGTTCTGAGAAAACTTTGTCCTTTTATGTTAAGTCAGGATCAGTTAGTTTGATTTATCTGAGATCCCTTAAAAGTTTACAAAAAACTTCTTCTGAGTTGCAGAATTACACTTTCTTGAGGAAACACCTTTAATGTATTCAAGTTTTATAATAAAAATACCGATATTAAAAATTATATTGTAATTATTTATGTCTACTGACGAAGATTCATTGCCAAAGCTATTTATTTCGGTGGTCATGATGTGGTGAAAATACCAACTGATAGGTGTGGAATATTAATTTAATTAACCTCATTTTATTAGGTATTTGCGCATTAAAATATCAGGTATATCAGCTTCATACCTTAGAATTACAACGGAAATGTTTATATTTATCTAGCTACTAAAAATGAAAATTCCGTTCAGCATATCTCGTCCCTTACTAATAATGGGCTAGGGATTTCAAATTATCATAATAACCTTACTAGAACATCATTATGTCCATCAAAGATATTTAGTAATCCATTTCCTTACTCATGTTTCATGTATTCATGTTAAACTATGCATTAAATCATTACCTTCCAATACCTGCCTGGTTTGTCTTCTCTTCGGTTACTTATATTATTCTGAAACGCCTTGATCCCTAAAAATTTGTGTAAGCAACTATCGGTGTTTCCTTATATTGGCTATAAATTAAAATGACATGACAATTGCTATTTAATTATTCTTATGATAATTATGGGAAATGCTAAAGGATAAGGTTGTACAAATAGTAGGCGTCTCATGAAGAAGTGACTCAGTAGTAGTAGTGGGGTGACCAAAATGAGTAAACCCATTAAAAATAAAAACAAATACTTACGCTAAGGAGACACGTAACAAGCATTGCCAAGGATAACTTCTAGGATGTTTTATATCTTCCCAGTTGTGTTTTTAAAGGAAAACAGCATAAACTGTAGTGTTCGAATTATATCCAAGCCCGGTCTATGAATTGTCCAAGAGAGCACAAGAGGGAAAAATCTGAAGAGCAAATTTAGAGATACGTGGGGTGTAAACCACTGGCGGTCAATTGGTTTCTACTTGTATGAGGGGGCATGACCGACTGAAGTAGATAGTTACTTTAGTGATAAAGGTTTTTTTTAACTAAGAAAAAATATAGTTCCATCTTGTGACCACTATAACCTGGGGGAGGGCTCCGAAGAGAGCTAGTTTCCTTTCTTTCCAAGGTTGACATGGCCTGAGACAATTGCCTGTTATTCCTACCTATAGGATCTCAAATGCAAGCGACGCCTAACCCCCGAACTTACCCATCCTGATATATCCCGTCAATTGGGAAGCAGCGTAAAGTTCGTCCCAGGATCTAAACACAAAGTAGTGTTTTCTCCTCTTATTTGTCCTATGTGAACGAAACTAAAACTGTGCAGTTTTTAATCTTACTCGAATGTCCCTTATACG